>NW_027496314.1:0-195102 GCF_021521415.1 Bidens hawaiensis
TGATCCTTTAAAACGTCCTTAGACATCATCTTCATCGGCACCTCTTTCAAACAACCAATCGGCTTATACTTGATCACCATCCAGGGCTTGCCATCAGCCCGCATTCCCCATTCCTTATCTTCTATCAGTTTCCCTTTTTGAGGCTTCAATAACTCAAAATTTTTCTCTTTAACACTCTTTTTCCACACAATCTTTCCAACCCATCTCGCGAAGTCATCATCACTCCTATTAATCAATCTCAACTGAGCCAAGTCTTTCACCTCACACTCAGGCAAAGTGTTACGCGATCTCAAGGCCTTCTTAAAATACTGAATCCCATCACAACGCTTAATCACAAACAACATTAACTGTTCGTCAAACAACCAACAAATGATACCTTTCTTTGACTCAGCGTAGCCCTTGATATTGTAACTCTTCTTAAACATTGTTGGCACCGCGGGCTTCTTTGTCTTGAAAAACCACTGAGCACAGCCTTCTTCCATCTCGGCTGTTCTTCCCACTTAGACTCATATGACACATTTGCATCTTGACTCAAGTTCACCTTATCAACATTCGGAATATCATGCTCTACACCATCATCAACAATCTCCCCTTCTTCTACCTCACTATCAATCTCTATCTGTTCCCCAATTTTTTCAATCTCATCAATCGTTAACACATCATCGACTAACTCATCATCATTTCCCAACACTTCCTCCTCATCTACGACCACCACATTCTCACCTCCTGTACTACTTGACGGACCAGCAGAATCCCCCTGAGATGTGGAAGTACCAAGAGTTTGTTCAGTTCTTGGCAACTCACCACCTGCACCTTTCGATGCATTGGGATCATCGTCTCTGTCTTGCTTCTTCTTGGTTCTCAATTCATCACCCTTGCAGCTCATCTCCCCATGAGATGCTAAGAACTGTTTAAGAGCATCAAAGAGATTACCGTGTTCAACGAGGAGGGACGATTGTATCTGATTCTCTGCCACAAGCCTCTGGATATCTTGAGTCTGGATGAGATTGATTCTTGACTGTTCAGCAACTACCGGTTCAAGAGCCGCTATCATTTCAGAGTCAGACAAAGTAGCATCATAATCAAACCACATGTGAGAAATATCTTGAGCATACGGTGGAGGAATTCCCAAACTAGCTGGTATATCTGAGGTATGCTGAATAGTAACCGCGGGTCGTATTGAGACAGGTAACCCCGCAGTAGTAACCAACGTTGAGTCAACAAATCTAGCAACAACCTCCGATGGAGTAAGAGTGGGAGGTGGCAAGGAAACTATCTCAGGAGCAGTAAACTGAAACGTGGTTGGATGAGTATCAAACGATGACGACGTGGTCACCAAAGAAACACTTGAGGATATCGGCAGTGTGACAGTTGAAGTAACAGGTAACATAGTCATACCGGACAAGGATGGTGGAGAAAAACGAACAACACTCGAACATTCACCAACTCTTGAACTTTCACCAGCCCTTGCCTTCTTTGATCTTCGTACCATCCGATATAAATCCTCCTCATAATCAGATTCGCTATCATCGGAATCTTTCTTTCGCTTGCCATGTATTCTTTCTTGTCTGGCAAGAATTTGTTGGGCTTCAACGATATCATCAGTTGAGGAATCAGAGTCAGTTCTCTCTGAATCCGCCACAGATGTAGCGACCATGGAAACATTTGCACCAGACGCCTCAGCTACGGAGAGTTGAACTTCTGCAGCTGGATCAACCCGTTCCATGTCAAAGAACCCTTGCCCTCCAAAGGCAACCTCAAGATCAATTTGTGCTTCTGGAGCTGCAACAGGGTCATCAGGCAGTGCTTGCTGAACCACGGGTGGTGCTTGCTGTAACACGGGTGGTGGTTGCTGTACTACGTGTGGTGGTTGAACCATAGGAGGTGGTAAAGGAATATTGGCCTGTTGCGGTGCTGGATCAAGAAACCCATCTTCCGGAGGAGCAACGTAAGCATGATTCACTAAGTAACCAAACAATGCAGTGTGCCTCGGACGGAGGTCAGGCTTGCTGCGAGCACTCGATGACTTACACTGCGCAAAGATCCTTTTAGAAACACTCTCCACAAACAAAATGGGACGTCGTTGTGGTAGATTGGGAGCTACATGGTTTAGAATCATCTGTAAAAATCTAGGGTACATCAAAAATCTTTCCCTAGACACCGCGCGTCTCTGATGATCGATCTCATAAAAAATCATCTGACTAAAGCTGTAAGGCTTGTTGTAAGTTAAAGCAGTCATTGCCGATTGCATTGTTGAACCCATACCATCTGTACCAACCTTGCGACCAGACATGCACACTATCATTATGTGCATTAGAAACCTCCACTGGTCTAAAAAAAATCCCTTTCTTCTCTGAGAATCCGCCAAAGGTCCTGTGTACCCCATACGAACGAACGCACCATTACGGAAGTGGCCGAAAATTCAATAGGATCGTCAGTAGTTTCAACCCCAAACTGTAAAGCTACCCTTATCTGTTCTCCAGAAGTCTTCAATATTTGGTAATGAAATGGGAAGAGTAATCGTGATGGCGTGAAAAATACGTGAGCGAACGAGAAATGAAATGATCTCACGGTAATCATCAATATTTCGAGCATCCGGATCTAAGGTAATGTATATGTTGTGACCCGGATAGAACTATCTGTTATTATCTCCACCTTCATCACCACCAGCACCTGCCACATCAGCCATATCTGCACAACAAAACAAGTCAAGTAAGTTCAGTACCACAACAGGGCATAACTTCGCCGTTTACCAGGAGCGAAGTTATGTAATAACTTAGTACGAAATTTCCATGATGTCCAACTTCGCTTAAGAGTACTAGCTCCAACACAGATAGAGACAGATCAGCATACTTAAGGAACTATATATTCACAGGCGAAGTTAGTAGTATGGCGAAGTTGAATGTAACTTCGTTGAAACCCTAACTTCGCCTCTGTACTCAACGCACCAAGACGATCCATTCGTGGTTAGGGATGACTGATTTGAGAAAGAAAACATGAATGTAGGAGTTCGAATAACTCTTAGATAACCATATTTTCACCAAAACACTTTTAATATGGATTGATAGAGAGGGTTAAGGGTTTGTTGCAAAAGAGACCACAAAACGGATCGCTGAGACCTTGATTATCACCAAATAATATGAATTACGAGTCACAAGGATCCTACAAACCTTGATTACGGATGAAGAACAGATTATTATTAGGTTTGATTCAAGTGGATAAGTTCGCCGAGGGTTAGAGTGTTTGAAAATAGGTTAACCAATTGACCACCGCTTCAGTTTATATAGATTAAAGAAACACCAGAGGCGAAGTTGTGTTTAACTTCACCCAAAAACAATTTCGCATCAGCCAACTCATGGTCAACTTCGCCTAATTTGATAACTTCGCCATTAAGATAAGTTCGCCCGTTTATGACTTAGGAACAAGTTGACCAAAGGTCAACTTCTCTTTAAAATTCTCCGAAAAAGATTTAAACTTAACGATCAAAGAACCAAGTAACCAAAAGGATAAAAGTTTAACCATAATACCAAAAATATAACGAAAAAGTTGAATAAATAGAATAAACGGAATAAAATTTCAGTCTTAACGAGAGCCTGCATGTTTTAGAAAAGATCCGAACAGGAATCATACTAATTAAGTGGCTGTCACTCAGATCCATGTTCAGCGGTATTATGACATAAAGAAGCAGGTTGTAGGCAGGTATAAAACTTAGTATGGTTTTCATCGCTTCTGTGATACTGATTAGGTTCAATTACGCTCAAAATTTAGATGGACATCACATGAGAGATTGTGATGCCTCCTATGTATTCTCAAAGCGTATTTGGCTTTCCCCAAGTCACCCCGAGTTGACTTCGACCCGTAGTGTCTTATTAAACAGTGAGCATACGTCTATCTACGGAGTCTTCTTCCCGTTCTTTCTTATACTTGAAATATTCTTTCTTGCCTCTTTCTAGATATTTGTAATAAAATAGGCTTCAGAAGGCTTAATAACTAGAGTTTTTATATATATATATATATATATATATATCAAAGACATTAATATAACTTCAATTTGAAGGCAGCATCAAGTCCCGAATCTAGATCACTGCAGATACTTAACACTATCTTAGCGGGAAGTAGAACACTCACGGGCTCGTGTATGACTGGGTAATAACTTTTCTGCCTATCATCCGGAAAGATATATATGGAGACATGCACAACTCAGAATGATTCTCCACATTAAATTGAGAAGATTTAGTTTGTATAACTTCTACTTTTACGCACCATAGAAAGCTACCATAACATACAATGACTGTTCTAGAGTCTTTTAGGCCTAATAACTTCACCAGTTAAGCACACAAAATCAGTTTATCTATCACTTTCCAAGGTTGGATCAATTTTCATTTTAACACCGTATTAAAACTTCTTACGAAGTTATAGACTTGAAAAATTATATCATCTCCCTAAAAACAATTTTAAATTCTATCGCACTAATTAAGTCAAAGTCTTCAGGTAAACGGCTATTCTGAAGATCCAATGGATCAGTCGGACCGACCACATACGAGTATGTGTCCTTCAAACTAAGTATGAACGACTAATTTTAAGCGAAAGAATAAAACCCATCATAAACAGCCCCGGTCACTTTCAGTCATCTGGTTAATGGCTATCCTTATAATCTACACGTAGAAGTAAGGACCAAACATATCCTAGGATATGTCCTTCAAACTTGAGCAACCGACATAATTTTAAGCGATAGTGGTGTTTCTTTTTTTTTAACTGAAAACAGAGAAAACAAGGTTACTCGGGATTGATCATCCCATTAAGCTCAACAAGATTTTGAAAATGGGTTCGGTCAAAAGCTTTAGTAAAAAGATCGGCAAAATTAGCCAGTGAATCAACCTTTTCAAGCACAATTAATTTCTTCTCAGCACAATCCCGTATAAAATGATGACGAATGTCAATATGTTTAGTTTTACTATGTTTAACGGGATTGTTAGTTACTGAGATAGCAGCAGTGTTATCAATGCAAATAGGAGTTTGATTGAAATTTAGACCAAACTCGCGCATTTGTTGTTGTATCCATAAAACCTGGGAGCAGCAGTTTGATGCTGCCATGTACTCTGCTTCGCAGGTGGAAATGGCTACAGAGGTCTGCTTTTTGCACTGCCACGACACCAATCTTCCTCCGAGAAACTGACATCCACCGGTGGTTGACTTCCTGTTCTGATTGCAACCTCCATAGTCAGAATCGGTGTAAGCTACCAAATCTAGTTCTCCCCCTTTCCTGTACTATAGTCCCAACTTAGGCTTTCCTTTGAGATACCGCAAGATTCACTTTACTCCCTTCATGTGGGATTCCTTCGGGTTTGCCTGAAAACGAGCACAAAGACAAACTACAAACATAATGTCAAGTCTAGATGCAGTTAGATACATTAAAGAACCTATGATTGCCCGATATTGAGTGGGATCCACATCTTCATCACTGTCGAAATCAGCACCCAGTTTGTTATTGACGCAGATAGGAGTGTTAAATGGGGTACTATCATCCATCTTGAAGCGTTTGAGCACATCATGGACATATTTTGTTTGATGAATAAACATGCCATATTTTTCTGATCTACCTGCAATCCCAAAAAGAAAGTTAATTCATCCATGGCGCTCATCTCAAACCTCTTCTCCATGACAAGCTTCAAACTCCTGACACATAGTAACTCTTGAGGCAGCAAAAATGATGTCGTCCACATAAACCTGAACGAGTAGAAAATCTCCCCCTTTTCTCTTGACGAACAACGCAATATCAATCTTTCCTCTCTCAAACCCATTCTCTAGCAAGTAATCTGACAGTGTTGCGTTCCAGGCACGAGGAGCCTGATGTAACCCATATAAAGCTTTGCTTAGTTTGTACATATGATCAGGAAAATCTGGGTCAGGGAAACCTGGAGGTTATTCAACATACACCACCTCATCGACTTTACCATTAAGGAAGGCACTTTTTACATCTAACTGAAACACCTTCATCTCTTTGTGTGAAGCTAATGCCAAAAACAGTCGGATTGCCTCCAATCTCGCCACAGGAGCAAATACTTCATTGTAGTCGATTCCTTCCTGCTGATTAAACCCTTTCACTACCAATCTTGCCTTGTTGCGTATGATTATTCCCTTTTCATATCTCTTACATTTAAAAAACCACTTTGTACCGATAACATTCACTTCTGGCGTTTTTCAACCAATTGCCATACTTCCATCTTCTCAAACTATGCCAGTTCTTCCTGCATGGCTTCAACCCACGAGCTATCCTTCAGGGCCATTTGATAATTCTTTGGTTCAATCTGGCTGATGAAGCAGGTGTACAGGCATTCATTTATAATACCGGTGTCTTTAATGCTTGCATAAACACACGTGTGTTCATCCAAACTTCTTCTAGTTCTTACACCATTAGAAGGATTACCGATCACATTCTTTAAAGGATGATTCTTGTGAATTTTGGTGGACTGTACCGGACCGACTTCCAGATCATTCTCAAGATCTGACGAAACTTCATCAGAGTGAGGCTGAGGTTGAGTGTAAAATGGATTGTAGAATTCGTCTTCATTCGAATCAGCCGGAGTTTCAACCGCACTTGACGAGGTTGGTTGATTTTCATTGTATTGTGGATGTTGCACAATGGTCTCCTCGTCATCATACAGTATCTGTGAGGCCATTTTCTCATCAATGTCTGCAAAATCCAAGTAGGGCACATTAAAAGATTTGAATAGCTTATCATAGTCGAAAGCCTCTGCCGGTCCCATGCTAGGCCATGGTGATTTGTAACTAGTAATGTCAGTGTTACAGACCACCTCAACCTTGCTGTTCGATAGATTAAAGATTCTCTTGTTGGGTGTCCTAACAACATAGCCAACTAAGATACCTTCGTCAGCTTTCTCACCAAATTTAGAGTTAGTCTTTAATATCGAACAAGGGGACCCAAATGGTTCAAGACCCTTCAAGTTTGGCTTTATACCATGCATAAGTTCATAACATGTTTTATTTAATCTTTTAACAGTTAAAACACAATTAAGGATATAACAGGCTGTAGCAACAGCCTCAGCCCAGAACACCACGGGAAGTTTAGCGTCTGCTAGCATGGTCCTAGCGCCTTCGATCAGCGTTCTATTCTTCCTCTCAGCTACTCCATTTTGTTGCAGAGTATATGGGGCGCTGTACTGATGCTCTATCCCGTTCTGTAAGCAGAACATCTCCATCTGATAGTTCTTGAACTTTGTACCATTATCACTCCTGATGTACTTAACCTTTCTCCCAACAATATTTTCCACCTTGGTAATCAAGTTAATTACCAACTGAACTGTCTAATCTTTTGCCTTCAGAAAATAGACCCAAGAGTATCGAGAGTAATCATCGGAGACCGCCAAACAATATGAAGTTCCTCCTAGACTCTTTACATTCACAAGACCAAAGAGATCCACGTGAAGTAGGTCCAAGGTGCTGACAATTGAGATAACCTTCTTGGAGTGATGAGATTTCTTGTGCTGTTTTCCTTTCTTGCATGATACACATTGGTCTTCAAAATTGAAATTCTTCAAAGGAACCCCTAGTACCAATCCATTTTTCACTATCTAGTTCATCTTACGAAGATGTATATGACCCATTCTTCTGTGCCACAGTTCTGACTCAGAATCTTTTGCTTTTGACAGGAGACATGATTCTTCTGTTTTTATCTCGGTTGATCTCATATCCATCACATACGTGTTCTTCTCTCTTGGAGCTGTCATTACAACCCACGTCTCTGGTATCTTGAAACCAGGATAAAGTACGAGTGCCTCATCTTTAGTAAAATGAACATTGTATTCTTTATCACAAATCTGAGATACACTTAACAAATTATGCTTCAACTCTTCCACAAAAATCACCTTTTCCAACTTTATTCTTCCATTCGTCATAGTCCCAATACCACTAATTCTTCCTCCACTTTACCCTGCGAAACAAACACTTCCTCCTTGAACAAATTTCCAGTCACATAACAATTTCTTGTTACCAGTCATGTGTCGGGAACAGCCACTGTCAACAACCCACATATTGTTTACAGGCCTGTTTGACTGTTCCTGCACAATTAAAGAAACAGATTAAAATCTGATTAAATTTGTTATCCGGCATCCAGTATCTTGGTTGCCCAAAGTTAGTTTGAGGAGAGTTTCTATAAGTTCTGTACGAAAAACTTCTATATGACTGGCTATGAGGCCATCCAAACCTTCGTAAGTTAATTGAATTATAATTATTGGTTTGGTAATTTACTGGGAAAAAACAAGACTGATTCCTTTGAAATCTTGGATTAGACCAATGATTTAAATTTGGTGTACTAGTGTTCTTACCAGCATCATAATTAGTACTCGTTTTGTACTCGGTTTTAGTAGGCCTCATATTTCTAGGTTTTCTTTGTTTCAGAAGACAATCAGCGACAAGATGTCCTATCCTGTTGCATCTAAAGCAACTTCTGTTCGAACTATTCTGGTTGTTTTGAACTTTTGTCTCAAAAGTTGCTACAGATGTCTAGGTTGCGTTACTATCCATTTGTCTCACATACGGTGGGACGAACGGATTAAGGGAAGATTTATTTTCATCAAACTTATAGTCCTCCCCTCATTTTAGTAACACAACCTCTTCTTTTATCTCACCCGATTTAGACGACTTGTCCGAATTTGACGAGACAGAGCTAGAGACAGAACTTGTGACATTAGAACTTGACTTACTTGTTTCACTCTTATTAACTTCAGTTTTTTAGCAGATATTTTGATTGGAACTGTCTGACTAATCTCAACGTTTACAGATTGAGAATGTCATAGGTCCTCTTGAAACAGGCGTGTCCTCCAGAACTCGGACCGGACACATAAATAACTGCTTGTTTTCTTGTTTTATCTTTCAGATTGAGCCAAAGTCGGTAGAAATGGCTCTTCAGGAACCGAGCTGGGTGGATGCTATGCATAAAGAATTAAATCAGTTTGACAAGCTAAAGGTATGGAGGTTGGTTGAGCAGCCGAGGGGAAAGAAAGCATTGGATACGAGATGGTTTTTCGAAACAAGAAAGATGACACGGGGGTTACTGTTAGAAACAAGGCACGGCTAGTCGTTCGTGGTTTTCGTCAGGTCGAAGGGTTGGACTACACTGAAGTCTATGCTCCCGTAGCTAGACTTGAAGCCATTCGGATTTTTCTGGCTTATGCATCGTTCATGGGTTTTACAGTCTATCAGATGGATGTTAAAACTGCGTTTCTATATGGCGAAGTTAAGGAAGAGATTTATATGGACTAGCCACCGGGGTTGTAGACTCAAAGAATCCCACTCATGTCTATAAGTTAGATAAAGCACTGTATGGTCTTCATCAAGTTCCTCGGGCGTGGTATGCTACATTAACGACTCATATTTTGGGTCATGGTTATAAAAGAGGGACCATTGATCAAACTTTGTACCTTAAAACCATTGGGAAAAAAATGATTCTGTTTCAAATTTATGTGGATGACATCATTTTTGGGTCTACTAGTGCTGGGTTGTGCTCTGAGTTTGAAGAAGTGATGAAGAAGAGGTTTGAAATGAGCTCATTGAGAGAAATGACAACGTTTCTGGGGTTGTAGGTTCATCAGAGTTCGACGGGAATTTGCTGTATCAAGGAAAGTATGTTGAAGATATGCTTGCCAAATTTGAATTTCAAGATTCAAAGAGTGCTACCACTCCTATGGTGGAAAGGCCTCTTTTGTCTTCTGATCCAGAAAGGAATCCCATAGATCAAACATACTATCGATCGATGATCGGGTCCCTGATGTATCTCACCTCCAGTCACCCTGACATCATTCTCGCTATTTGTCAATGCGCCAGTTTTCAGGCTAACCCTAAACTCTCTCATTTAATTGTTGTTAAAAGTATTTTTTGATATCTGAAGGGACAACCGAAGTTAGGTATTTGATATCCCATAAATTCAGACTTTGATCTATATGCTTTTGCTGATAGCAATTATGGTGGATATGATATTGACAGGAAATCCACATCTGCCGGTTGTCAGTTCTTGGGCGATCGTCTCATCTCTTGGCAATGCAAGAAACAACAAACGGTGTCCACATCCACTGTTGTGGCTGAATATGTTGTTGCGTCAGCTTGCTGCTCACAGGTTATCTGGATACAACATCAATTGCTGGATTACAGTTTGGAATTTTTTACACCCCTATCTTTTGTGATAATGATGCTGCAATTGCAATTGTTAAAAATTCGGTTCAACAATCAAAAACCAAGCACATCAATATCAAAATTCATTTAATTCGCGACTGTTACGACCAAAAATTGATTTATCTTGAGAAAGTTCACACTGATAATAATGTGGCAGACTTATTTACAAAACCGGTCGGAACAACTAGATTTAATGTGCTTTTGGGTTTTTTTAAAATGCTTCGTTTCGAGGATTGAGCCTTTTTTAGGATAAATTTGTACATATTCTTTAAATTTGCACATATTTAGGGGGAGAAAAATCAAAAAGAGTCATAAAGAGTGTGTGCCCGTTTTTTATTAAAAAAATATTTATTTTTCACTTTTGCTTAAAATTATGTCGGCTGCTCAAGTATGAAGGACATATACTTGTATATTTTTGGTCCTATCATCTACTCGCAGACTCACATGATAGCCATTCACCTAAGGACTGAATGCATTTGGGGCGATTGCGATGCGTTCTGTTTTTTATTCTTTTTCTTAAAACAATGTTGGTTATTCTAAGCTTGAGGGACACGTATTTACATATGTGTTTGGTCCTGTTAACTACTTGTGGACATACGGGATAGCCATTAACCTAAGAACTAAGATTGACCGGGGCGCCTGAGTTTTAAACTGTCTTCTGTAATTCTCTGGGAAGTGATATGATTATTCAGTTTACAGCTTTTTAGAAGCTTCAAAACATTTTCAATGAAAATTGATCCAACCTTTGGAAAGTGACCGGAAATTGTTTTTGTGTGCCTAACGAGTGAAGTTACTAGGCTTAAAAGGCTCTAGAACAGTCATTGATTTGCATGGTATCTTTCCATGATGCGTAAAAGTTGAAGTGATATAAACTAAATTTCTAAACTTACCATGGAGAGTCATTTTGAAGAAATGTGCATGTCTCCATATACATCTCTCTGAATGATAGACGGAAAAGTAATTACCCAGTCATACATGAGCCCGTTAGTGTCTTGATCACAAAAAAACATTGTGGTTTTGTTTTAAAAAAAATAGTGCTTTGAGTTTCATATGTGTTTTCAAAAGCTTAAATGGTCAAACTAGAACTACAGGGGTGGGGCATTCAATTAAGTCCTAAACAACCTGAATGAAAAGCATGTAAGTCCGGATGACTTGTAAGTGCAACGTTCAACCTTAAAGCTTAATATTTTGTTTGAATAGTTTCAAAAATATTTTGATCAAGCACTAGGGGTTGGAGTCAAATTGGGGTGTGACACCCCCCCTGCCGAAGGCGGAAACGCCGGGGCGTGCGTAGATTGAAATCATGCACATGGTATTAAATGTAAAAACTCTTATTAAAATAAACCAATACATTGTTCAAACCAAACATAATCCAAAATAGAAACATGACATAGCAATTAAACTTCTAAGTCTGACACATCCCCTATAAAAAACTTCAAGAATCTTCCTTAATTTCCATTACCTAAAAATCATGTGAGAGTGTCAACTAAAAATAGTTAGTGAGAACATAGGTTTTTAAAAAGAAAAATATGTATTATGTTGAAAACATTCATATGTGTTAAGTTACTTTATATACTTTAGTGATTACAACCAAACCTCTGACATGTTTAGCGAGTCGTCTAATCCACGATTAGACTATTATGTTGAATATTTAACGATCGTAGGATTCTGAACACACAGCCCTCTACCTGAGGCCTGAGTGTGCGGGTCGGGCCAATAGATCTATCATCGTACTACCACGGGCTTAACAAGTTAATGGTTGTACATGCGATTAAGTATATACTTGTAATGATCACACACAATGAATATTATGAATAAAGCTTGAATCAAATATCATTTATAAACCATAGAATAAATAAGTTGCATGTTTCCACCCCAAAGTACAATTCATTTAAAAGCATGTAAAAGGGGCTATAAACTCACCTTGTTTGATACATGAACATGAACACGAGAAAGAGTTTGTTGAACCGGTCACGGGATTCCCTAGATTAAGTTTTATAACACGGTGAAAATTTCGAGTTAAAAATGTTAAGTTTCCTAAGTCAAGAGACCAAAAATGTCAAAATATAAACCTTAGGGTTTAAAATGAAAATTCTGGTTTTCCTTACCCATCGCGATACGCGATGGATCAGAAGAGAAACCCATCGCGTATCGCGATGAGTTGTTTGACACGCTAAACATGTGGCACGACGCCTTCCACGTGGCAGGCCTACATGGTGACTGGCGTAGCCTACGTCGCGATACGCGACGGGCTAACCAGAGGGCCATCGCGTATCGCGATGAGCCCCTGAAATTGCCTATAAATAGCAATTACGGATTCAACCATTTCACACCAAAAATCTCACATACATTTCTCTCTCTAACATCTCTCTAGAACCCGAGAACCATACCCTCGACTACCTCGAAGTTCGTGCTCCGATTCCTCGATTCTCGTACCCGTTTTCCCAAGTATGTGCCATATCCCGATGACATTCCAACAAAGAAGATTCGAAAACAAAGAAATTGAAAATATGAACATTAAAAATCGTAAAGGTAAAATGGGACTCCCGAAGGGGGCTCGAGTATACATGGGAACTCGAATCTGAGATAAGAAGAAATACCCACACTTGTTCTAATAAAGCAATCTCGGGGACGAGATTAATTTCAAGGTGGGGAGGATGTAACACCGTGAAAATTTCGAGTTAAAAATGTTAAGTTTCCAAAGTCAAGGGACCAAAAATGTCAAAATCAAAACCTTAGGGTTTAAAATGAAAATTCTGGTTTTCCTGACCCATCACGATACGCGATGGATCAGAAGAGAAACCCATCGCGTATCGCGATGGGTTGTCTGACAAGCTAAACACGTGGCGTGCCACATGTCCACACGTGGCACAACGTTCGCCACGTGGCAGCACGTCCGCCGCGTGTCAACACGTGGCATAACGCCTGCCACATGGCATGCCTATATTGTGACTGGCATAGCCTACGTCGCGATACGCGACGGGCTAACCAGAGGGCCATCGTGTATCGCGATGAGCCCCTGAAATTTCCTATATATAGCAAGTTATGGATTCAGCCATTTCACACCTCAAATCTCACATATATTTCTCTCTGTAACATCTCTCTAGAACCCGAGAACCATACACTCGACTACCTCTAAGTTCGTGCTCCGATTCCTCGATTCTCGTACCCGTTTTCTCAAGTACGTGCCACATACCGATGACATTCCAACAAAGAAGGTGTTACCATTCTAATGTTTCGCCCATCTGTCTCGTAAAGCGTTTCGACGTGGGAAGGAGTATTAGTGCCTCGATAAGCGTGCCAAAGGAGAAGTGTTGATCAAGAAGATAAAGAAGTCAAAGTGGCAACGAAGTGTTGCTCGATTGTATGGGGTTTGATAGGTTGGCGAAGGTAGGCATAATGCCCAAATATAATAATAACAAAATATTGAAAAGGCTTAAAACCCGAAGTCGAGGAAATACTCGATACCTCGATAAAAGAAAATATAACAAAGAAAAGAAAAGAAAAGATAAATGAATATAATATGAGTATTATATGAATCTTTGTTATAGTATATTATTTAAGATATTACGTGTACTTCATAAATAATAAAGTTTAAAAAAGTATATGTTTCTTAAAGAAGAAGAAACGTAGGGTTTTAAAGAAAATAAGATTAACTATAGGTTATCTTATAAAGAAAGATATTTTTAAACTAAAGGTTTAAAAAGAAAGAAATACTTTTTAACTAAAGGTTTTAAAGTAAAGAATATATAATCGAGGTGACGATTATAAACAAGACTGAAGGTCTTAATCCGGATTGTATATCCAACTAACAAAAGGTTATACTCGTACTACAGGTGTGAGATAGCAACGGGAAAGACCCTCGGACGGTGTTTGAATCCGATCCAAATTAAAAAGGTGAATACTCCCCAAACTTTACAAACTTGTTTTCAAACGAGTCCAATGTGTTATATGAAAAAGGTTTACATGAGACTATGTATCTCTTAAAACTTTTATAAACAAGAGTATAAACCTAGCCCTCAGGCTGTAATATACGTTTGTCTGGATCCTTACATATCTGGTAAAATGCGATGGGCACATCGCACCACACTTGGTTATAGTCACGCTGGCCTGCGGGGAGTAATAACCATGTGTATACATATAGTACCTAAGTAATGTCGAACGCTGCGGTGCTTGCTAGGGTGCTTTGCGTAGAGACTTGATTTTATAAATCGTATTGTTTTAAAAGCTTGATTATTCCTAAGCCATGATGGGCCGGACCTAAGTTATGTCTCGAGGGGTAATCAAGTAAAAATAAAATATTTTAGCATCAGCATATTCACCAGCATTCGTTGCTGACCTATTTTCATAACATTTTGCAGGTAACCAAGGTTAGAGCTTGGAAAGACGAAGTGATCAAGATATCTGATGGCTCGGATCTTTTTGTATAAACTTAAATATTGAAATGTTGGTTTGTAATTAAACAAGTAAAAATTTTGTTATAACTTAAAACGGGTATTTTATAATCCCGTCTTTTGTAAAGTAAATATTATATATCAAATCCACATGTTTTCAAGACTTTCGCTATTAACATGTAACTCTGATTTATTTACAAATGTGGTACCAACTGTTGGTCATACGCCCAAGCCTTAGATGGGGGTGTGACAGGTTGGTATCAGAGCTATCGATCTTAGCGAATTAGGGATTAATAACAATACCTAAGCTTCGATCCAAGTATAGGAAAAATATTTTATTATTTGTTTTACTTGAATAAGGTTAAGATAGGCTGGTAACATTTTCTTTTCCTCCTAATTCTAAACCACCCAACTTAGATGTCTTTCAAGAAGTTAATGGAAATTTAAGTACGTGAAGCAAAGAAAGCCGGAATACCTGAACCACTTCCAAGGGACAATATGAGTGAAGATTAATATGAAGCATTTTACAATCAAGACGTAGAACACGACCGAACCAAACCATTTCATTTCCCCAGCACTGAACAAAGTCTGATTAATCTACCTGACGATACACCAAGCCAAGGATATCAAGCATCGAGACATTCAAGCTATCATCCTTCAAGTTTGCCTATGTACCACCCATCGAAAATTCCCACATATCGACCATCGGAGATTCCGCCATACTATCCATCTGAAGTTCCCACATATGTACCACCAAATCCTCACCCATCATATGCATTCTTCGCAAATAAACAAGTCAAGGAGGAACCTTTATCCGACTCATCAGATTGGATGCAATGCCAGTATGATTAACGAAGATGGTACACCGGAACCTCTACTGTTGATTCTGTTGATTCACGTCCCAATAGAGAAGGACCATCCCGCAATCCCAAGATGAGAGTAATGATGCCCTATGAAAGTTTTCGTGTGCCCTCGATAGTAAAGGAGACAACCCAACTGATGGAAGAAGAAGATCCAGAAGAAGAATCGGAAGAAGATCCCGAGGAAGAGTACCCGGAGAATCCCAATGAAGTGACAACACTGATAGAGGAACCGTTCTCCCACCAAAATTTGATTTATGGCTCCATGGATCCTTATATGCAATATCTCAATGAACTCAAATCGTCATCGAGTTTTCCACCCTATCAAGGCACGATCCCGACGGAAGAAGAGCAAGCCAACAAAATTCGAGAACAAAATGAAGTGGCTGAAGCCTTCTTCCACTACTCCTCTGATGTGACCACATCTCCGTATCCAGACCCAAAGAACCATTTTGACTTAGTGATGTTGGGTTATCGTGACCCACTTCCAAGGTACGGATCCCCAAATGAGATCCCTCAATCACAAGAAGAGCACCTGGACCGAGCCTTGCATGAGACTTATGACCTTAGGAAGAAGATATCAGTGGAAGAGAAGAAGAAGAAGATAGGAGACAAGCTTCTTCGGAAGTGTAACAAATTAGCCAAAGTGGTGAAGAAGATTATGAAAGATTAAAGAAATTAATATGAGAGATGTGTTGTGGAAGTTGTATGTGTTAATGTAAAATTTGTTGTTATGTGTAATAGTACCTGTAACAATAAATAAGGATAGGTACATATATATATCAAGTAAATGATATATATATTAATGATGTAAAAATAAAAATATATCATTTTATGATATATGATTGTGCAATAAATAAAACGTGTGGTTTAAGAAAAGGAATTTGTTAAAATTTCATATAAAAAGAAAAAGAAAAGAAAATGTCTCAAAGTAACAATATTGAAGCCTCTCGAAAGGAAGCTGATAAAAGAAAGGAAAAAGGGAAAGACCCTGAAAAATAACAAGATGAAAACTTTCCTGAAAAATACATGAACAAAATCCAACGAATGATTAAAGAAGCAGTTAGGAATGAAACCGAAGCTAGATCCCAATCTAGGCAATCTAGAAAATCACAAATTGTTGAACTCTCCCGAAAGTATGTTAAATCTCGACCTAAACCGTCCCATGTAGAGGACATGTTCATAAGTCCAATGTCGATGGTGGAGTTAGACAAGAGTTTAAGAAACTTAAGATAAGTGGCTGTTCGTTCAAAGACTTCAAATACTTTGGACCCAAGGAATTTCACGGTGATAAGGGAGCCATTACGACTGTGAGGTGGTTAGAAGAAATGGAATCAATAATGATTATAAGCAAGTGCTCCGATCAAGAGAAAATACAATATTATGCCCAGATGTTCAAGGGCGAAGCGTTGGAGTGGTGGAACACACTAATTTTAAGCAAAGGAAGACAAGTGTTGTATAATCTGTCTTGGGAAGAATTTAAGGACATGGTAATGGTAAAATTCTGTCCAATGCATGAGACCGACCAGATCCAAACCAAATTTCTCAATCATAAGGTCGTAGGAACTAACCTTCGTGAATATAACACCATGTTCCATAAATATTGTCACCTAGTTCCCCAGCTGGTTAACCCTGAGTCCAGCAAAGTGACACGTTACATATGGGGATTTCCGCAGAAAATCCGCGACATGGTGAGGTCTCACCTCCCACAAACTGCCGACTCCGCGATGGAGTTAGCTGGTTACCTCATGGGCTTCCTTGTCCGCAATAAGGAGGAAGACAAAAAGGTCATGTCAACCAACGACCAAAGAAGGACTGGAGGAAACGCCCGATTCAAGGGCAAAAGTGTGGAACAACGCAAGCCCGGATTTAATCCCAACCCTCAATGTAAAATTTGCAGAAGGTATCACAAGGGTCGATGTCATTTTGCTCCTACCACAACTGTCTGTGAATCATGTCATAGACCTGGCCACACAACGGCCGATTGTTGGAAGAAAAAGATGACCTGTTACAATTGCAAAGAAATGGGTCACCTATGTTTTGAGTGCCCGTCAAACAAACCCGTGACTAATGGTGCGGGTGGAAGTGGTCAAGTCAAGAAAGGCAATGCAAGAGTCTTCGTTCTTGATACTGAAAAGGCTGCTGACATGCTGAAACCATCACCAGTATGTTTCTAGTCAATGACACATATGCTAGAGTTTTGTTTGATTCGGGTACCAGTTTAAGTTTTATAGATTATAACTTTTGTAATCTATTAAACGAACCTTTAAAAAAACTAAATAAAATTCTAAGCGTCGAGACTACTAACGGCGAAATAGTCAAAATCTCCGAAGCCTTTGAAACGGAAAAATTCTTTTAGTTGGTTATATTCTACCCATTCAATTATTACCTGTGACTCTTTCTATTTTTGATATTGTACTTGGTATGGATTGGTTATCTGGAAACCATGCTCGTATCATTTGCACTAGCAAAACCGTCGAACTTCGAGCCCCTGATAAACGAACCATTCGAATTGAAGGGTATAAAGACGCTGGTCAAGTTAGCCTAATCTCCATGATAAGGGCTTACAAATGTTTGAATCAAGGATACTTAACATTCATGGCCTACGTCACCGAAGAATCCAAACCTAAAGAAATAAAACTCGTACCAATTGTTTCCGATTATTCTGAGGTTTTCCCCAGCGAACTTCCTGGAATACCTCCCGATCGCGAGAGAGAGTTTAGGATCGATCTTATTCCTGATACTGCTCCGATCGCTAAAGCTCCGTATCATTTAGCTCCAACCAAAATGAAAGAATTGAAGAAACAACTCGACGAACTGCTTGAGAAGGGTTTCATTCGACCAAGTTCTTCACCGTGGGGCGCGCCAATTTTATTTGGCAAGAAGAAGGATGGATCCATAAGAATGTGTATCGACTACCGAGCTCTTAAAAAAGTCACAATCAAGAACCGTTATCCACTCCCTCGAATCGATGATCTCTTTGACCAACTCCAAGGCGCAAGCTATTTTTCTAAAATCGATCTTACGAAGATATTCCGAAAACACGTTCTGAATAAGGTATGGACATTATGAGTTCACGGTCATGCCGTTTGGACTTACTAATGCACCAGCTGCGTTCATGGATATGATGAATTGATTCTGTAAGCCTTCATTGGATAAATTTTTTATTGTATTCATCTACGACATACTTATTTATTCTAAGTCTAATGTTGATCATGAAAATCACCTCCAAACCATACTTGAAATACTAAGAACCGAGAAGTTGTATGCCAAGTTCTTGAAATGTTAATTTTGGCTTTCCAAAGTACAATTCCTTGGACACATCGTAAATGTAAATGGTATTCAATTCGATCCCGCTAAGATTGAAGCCATTGACGGGTGCATCGGAGTATGACCCGTAAGTGAGCTTAAATGATATAAAAATCTATGTAGTAAGTGTGAATTTCATGGAAACAAGATAACTACTGTTGTGTGTTTATTTGCAGGTATGAGGAGATAAAGGATGAACTCACGAGAACGTGGGCGAAAACGGCGAAGAAAACGGAGTTGAAATGAGAAAGATATGAAGAAAACAAGAAAATGAGAAAGAGCTCCACCGTGGGCCACGGTCTGGACTGTGGGCCACGATCCAACTGACCAAAAATGACAGTTTACACCGTACCGTGAGCTTTGGGAGACCGTGGAGACCACCGTGGCCCACGGTGGTCACCGTGGGTCACGGTCCGAGAGCTGTAACTTTCGATTTTCTTTGTTTTTAATCCGTTTTTTATTGTCTTTTCACTGATCTATCACTTGGAGACGACCTAGAGGCAATTTTTGGGTCCAAGAACATTATTGTGAGTGTAGTAATCATTAGAGACTTGATTTTGATTCTTATTCATGATTTAATTGAAGAAATGATGAACCGAATTATGCTCGGCTAAATCCCTTTAGGTTTTCCCTCGGATTTTAAGGTTTATTTATGAATGTTTGATTGAATGCTTATGCAATTTCTGAGATAATAGTTTGAACTTATTGGTTTCATTGTTATGGTGTTTATGAATTGATTGATAGATTGTTAGTTTGTTGAGTTCGTGTTCTAAACCGTCAGTTCTTGGTGCTATAAGCAATCAAGATTAATCGGGAGGGATTCGGGGTTGAATAAACTAATTGATATTTGAGTGATTATCTTGCGTTTATAATCCAAGTACTTAGTCTTCAATTATCACAATCGTTCGTATAAGCACGAACTATATCTTTATAGTTCATCTCAGATTAAACATTTACTTTAACAGTCATAGAAACCTGAAACCGAGGGAAGGCATATTTTCTCATATTTTTTAAAACTCGTTAAAGTGTTTTTAGTTCTTTTTGTTAACCAAACAAATCTTTGAAGTTATTTTCTGCATTTAGTTTAATATAGTTAAATTACAAAGCTACTCAGTAACACATTTTTCACAAACTCCCTGTGTTCGATACCCACTTACCGCTATCTAATTAGTTGTATTTGGTTTATTTTTGAGTTAGTCTTCGACCTCACGTCAAATTTTGGCGCCGTTGTCGGGGAGTAGTGCGCAACGTGAGTTAGCTAAGTAGTTTTTGTGTTATTTTCGGGTTACGCTGGTTGTGTTAGTGTGCAGGTACCTGCAGGTGTATGCATACTAGAGGCTCTAACAGGTCATCACCGCTAGAAATTGATCCCGAGATTGACAGAACACTTCGAAGAAACCGAGTCTTGCTTAGGGAGAATAAGCTTCTTGGTTCTCCAACCGCATCAAACAACATGGATTCACCACTTCCCACTTCGGGTCAAACAATCCCGACTACACCTCCACCAATCACTACTAATATATCTACAGCATCAAGTGAACTCCAACCACCACCCACAACTGAACCCATCAATGCCCAATTCACCTATGCAACATCATCCACATTGCCACCTATTACCAACCTTTTTCCTAACTTTGGTGCGTCATCATCATCTCAACAATATCAACCACCAACCTTTCAACCATCCTATGGGTTTGACAATGAATTTGAAGGGTATGAAGTAGAAGGTTACTACATGGGAGGTGATGGAGGAAAAATGGTAAATCCGGGAATGTTTGGTTATGTTCAACGGCAACAACCGCAACAAGTGCAATAGCTTAATCGACAACAACCACTGCCAGTTGTTGTCCAACAACCCATTCAACATCCTCTAGTTATACAACAAGCTCAACCACCAGTTCAACAAGTTCAACAACAACCACAGGTTGTTGTGAATCAAGTTCAACCGCAAGGGCAACTTCAAGATCAACAATTTCAACAACAAATGCCCCAACCACAGTTTCAACAACAATTTGCGTAGCCAAAGCCCGTTTATAGGCAAATGGGTCAACCAAGAGTACCAATGGGGGGTACCAAGAAGGCATGCAAGAGAGATGGTTAGGGGAATTGAAGCCCATTTCCGACCGGTGATTACTAATAATCCGTCTCTGGTGGTTATTCCTCACAATCAACAAGGGAGGACATTCGAGGTGAGAACAAATTCACTTCAAAGTCTTCCGAAGTATAAGGGTCTAGTAAAGGAGGAACCTTACTTCCACTTGGAGGCATATGACTCCATTTGCAACACAATTGGGGGTCAAGGTTTTACATCGGATGAGGTTAAGTTGGTTCTTTTTCAGTTTTCATTGGAAGGCAAGGCAAAGAGATGGTTTTACACTTTGCCTTCGGCGTCTATTTATACTTGGGCCGAAATACAACAAAGATTTTTGGAAGAATTTTACACGGCTTAAAAGACCAACGATGCTAGAAGAAGTTTGAGAACCTTCCAACAACAATCAGGGGAAATGTTTCATGAAGCATTTGAGAGGTTTAACATAATGATCAAGAATTGTCCTCATCACGGTATTGCTTTATGGGAGTTGTTGAATGCATTTCATGAGGGTTTGAGTATGGAGGATGAACGGGATTTGCGGTCGATCACTAATGGTACATTTGGTACCAATTATGAACAAGAAGATTGGGCGTATTTGAAACAAATGGTGGTTACCTTAAAGAGAAAGGCTCAAACCAGTAGAAGACCGAGACCGGCGATTGGTAGAACGCAAGTGCAAGTCGTGGAAGAAGGAAATGTACAAACTACTAATCAAGTCATCAATGTTTGTACAAATTGTAACGAAATGGGTCATGAAACGGAGGTATGTACGGTAGGTGAAGTACCGGTGGAAGAGGTAAATGCACTTCAAGGGGGAGGTGGTAGAAATTACAACATGAACTCCAACACCTACCACCCCGGGTTAAGACATCACCTAAATTTTCGATATGGAAACCTGACCACTCAATCTAACCCGAATTTTCGGGGAAATCAAGGCAATTATGTTCCTCGCCAACAATATAATAACCAAGGTAATTTTCATGGCGGTAATAATCAAGGGTTCCAAGGTCAAGGAGGTGGTGGTCAAAGTGGGTCAACGGGTCAAAGTTCGTCAAATGGGAATGAAGTTATGGACATGTTAAAGATGATGCAACAAGACATGCAAAGGAGAAATCAACTTGATGAAGTGCGCATGAAAAAGGATGAAGTCCGTGACAAAGCCATCCAATCGTTGACCACTAAAATGGGTCAACTTGCAACCGATGTGTCAAATTTGAAGAAAAACAGCTCGAGTTTAAAGAAGGGGAACAACGTGCATATCAATGCGGTAAGTCTTTTACCTAATTTTGAAATTCCTAGTGTTCAAGTTGACCCAACACCACAGTTTGTTAAGGGGGTGGTGGAAGATATTAGTGATGAGATTGAAAATGTGGTTAATTATGAAACAATTTTTCAATATAACTCTGAATTACAACCGAATGAAAAATCTTTTTGTGAAAATTGTTCTTGTGATAAATGTTTAAATGAAAAATTAACCAAAATAAGGGATGAGAGGGTTGATAATAATATTATCCCCAGTAAACTTCAAGACCCAGGAGGGCCCCTTTTATCAATCCAAATTGGTGAATTTAAAACTAATCGGGCACTGCTAGATCTTGGAGCTTGTGTTAGTATCATGTCCGGTAATTTATATGATCAGTATGAGTTTGGTCCGCTACAAAAAGTTAACACCACCGTGGTTTTAGCGGATCAAACCCATACACTTACCCGAGGCATGCTAAATAGTGTGATGGTACATGTGGAGGATTTCTGTTACCCAGTTGACTTTTTAGTACTTGATTATGCTAAAAATGTAACTAACACGCAACCCACAGTCATATTGGTAGACCCTTCCTTGCCATTTCACTTGCAGTGATTGATTGTGCCAAGGGGACACTGGGAATAAAGTGTGGGAATCGCGATTAACGATTATTAATATTTGAAAATAATACAAACTCTTTTGTTGGCAAGGAAAGCCTAAAGGCGGATTTTGTTAACAAGTGTGTATCCTTGAGCAAGGATCACACGAAAGTTGAGTGTTTTGTGATTGACAGGTTAGTTGAGAAGAAAGAAGTTGAACATCAACAGAGTGAAAAGGCGGCAGAAAAAGGTAGCCGACCAAAAAAGACGAAAATGAGACATCCACCTAACCTAAATGATCCATGGTGGAGGATGAGGATGTTCGGGCTTGACCCTGGTTTGTCGGAAAACTGGCAACAATTTCCTGAAAAGGAGCGTGCTTATAACGAGAAAGCTGCACAGGAGTGGGCCAGTCCCCCACCTTGAATGTCATAAAGTTTCAAAAAAGTTGGTAATTGTACATTTTGTATATTTTAATTTTTATTTTGCATTATAATTTCTAATTTTTTTGTTATTAGTGGTATTATAAGCTACCATCTTAGCAAAAACCAAGTGTGGAGAAATTCTTATGGATTTCTTTTCGACACTGTGTTGGGAGCAACCCGGGTTTTTCATGGAAGGAAGTGGAGTTTTACTTAGTAGTGTCATTATTTTTATTTTCTCAAAACCATACTTTGGGGACAATGTATACCAAGTGTGGGGATGGGGGAATTTCCTTTCTCAAAATTAAAAAAAAAATCGGAAAAAAAATTAAAAAATCAGAAAAATAGAAAAATTTTAAAAAAATGTGTTTAGAAGAATCGGAAAGTGGTAAGATGGCGGGGTAAAGTTTTGGTCCCTTTTCATGGTCACAATTCCCTAAATAACATGTGTCTAGTTGTTTTTAAAAGGATATTATGTAGTTTTCTAACCAAGGTTAGTATGCTTTCGGTGTAATAACTTGCATAACACGTTCATTTACACTTGAGAATTGAGAAAGTATTGTTTGGTGAGAAGGTTGATATTCTCCGATAGAACTTGTACAATTAGTGCATTTCGAGTTCTTAGCGTGGCATGGGTGCAAAAGTGATAGAGGCACTTAGGTTAAGCCTCGTTTGGATGAGCGAGAGTGTGGGTACTGGGGGGTTGAGGCCTCATACATTATACATATGAGGATGGTTATGTGAGGGGTGGGGGATTGGTTCCTTTAGAAAACCTTATTGGGCCTATTCTTTTATTTTATCAACCCCGGTGTTATATTGCGAAACGATTCGACTTAATAGGTTTCTATGTAATTGTTTTAGTATTTATCAGTTAGAGATGTGAAGCATTATGTTTATCATGCTAGTATGTAATGTTCAAGTATTATATTAGTTTAAAAAAAAGTTTGTATTAGAATTGCAATGTTTATGTATGCAATGTTCAAAGTATTATGTATTGAGTGATTAAAAAAAGAGAAAGAGAAGTTAGTGATGTTAATAGTTGTTTATTTTATTGTTTACTTAGTTTGTTTGTAATAATTCGGAGCGGGTCGCTTGAGCTACTTTCAATATTCCATTCCATACCCTTACACTTGGCCCCATTACAACCCGTTTTAAGACCTCTTGATTTGTATTCATGTCAAAAGCATTTACATAGGTGGAGATTTGATGATTGTACAAGCGTATGCGAGGAGAATTGATTAAATACGAAATGTATGGATGATCACCAAGAAAAGGTTAATGTGTAAATGTGTTATGTATAGGTAAAAACCAAAAGCATGTTAGGTTTAAATAGAACATCGAGTATACTAGTGCAAACCAATAGAAGTGAGGGAATAGGGTATGACTTAGAACCTTGACTGAACCGGAATTGTTGGTAAGATTGGTGGTTATAAGTTAAAAATGAAAAAAATTTGTTGTTAAGGTGTTGCTTGGGGGCAAGCAACGGTTAAGTGTGGGGATGTGACGGGTGCATCGGAGTATGACCCGTAAGTGCGCTTAAATGATATAAAAATTTATGTGTTAAGTGTTAATTTCATGGGAACAAGATAACTACTGTTGTGTGTTTATTTGCAGGCATGAGGAGATAGAGGATGAAATCACGAGAACGTGGGCGAAAACGGCGAAGAAAACGGAGTTGAACGAGAAAGATATGAAGAAAACAAGAAAATGAGAAAGAACTCCACCGTGGGCCATAGTCTGGAACGTGGGCCACGGTCCAACTGACCAAAAATGACAGTTTACACCGTACCGTGAGCTTTGGAAGACCGTGGAGACCACCGTGGCCCACGGTGGTCACCGTGGGCCACGGTCCAAGAGCTGTAACTTCCGTTTTTCTTTGTTTTTAATCCGTTTTTGATTGTCTTTTCACTGATCTATCACTTGGAGACGACCTAGAGGCGATTTTTGGGTCCAAGAACATTATTGTGAGTGTAGTATTCATTAGAGACTTGATTTTGATTCTTATTCATGATTTTGTTATCGTATTCATTGACGACATAATTATTTATTCTAAGTCTAAGGTTGATCATGAAAATCACCTCCAAACCTTACTTGAAATACTAAGAACCGAGAAGTTATATGCCAAGTTCTCGAAATGTTAATTTTGGCTTCCCGGAGTACAATTCCTTGGACACATCATAAATGTAAATGGTATTCAATTCGATCCCGCTAAGATTGAAGCCATCTCTAAGTTGGTGATTCCAAAGTTGCCAACCGAGATCCGAAGTTTCTTAGGTTTGGCCTGCTATATCAAAGGTTCATTGAAAACTGTTCTCGTATAGCCGTTCCCCTAACCTCGTTAACCCGTAAGAACATTCTGGTTTAGGATGCGAACTAATGCAACGCAAGAAAGTACTGAGGATTTTGTTGTCTTTAGTGACGCGTCTCATTCTGGTTTAGGATGCGTACTAATGCAACGCAAGAAAGTGATCGCTTATGCCTCTCGTCAACTCAAGGTGCACTAAAAGAACTACACGACTCACAATCTAGAGTTAGACGCCATAATCTTTGCCTTAAAGATATGGAGGCACTATCTCTATGGAGTAAGATTTATTGTATATATCGACCATAAGAGTTTGAAACATATTTTTGAGCAAAAAGAGCTTAACATGGGACAACGACGCTGGATGGAAACTCTAAACGACTACGACTGTGAAACTCTAAAGAACATGAAAAGCCGAAAAGAGTCCGAGCATTAAGACTAGAACTCCAAATAGATCTCATCGAACAAATCAAATCCGCTCAGCTCCAAGCTATCAATGAAAACAAGATTTCTGACGAAAAACGTAACGGCACCATTGACTCGCTAGTCAAAGGTGACGATGGTATCCTTAGAATAGGAAACCGGATTAGGGTACCAATCGTTGGAAACTTGCGTGAGAAAATTATGAATGTAGCTCACAAGTCCAACTACATGATGCACCCTGGTAGTGACAAAATGTACCAGAATCTCAAACCTAACTACTGGTATAATGGAATGAAAAAGGACATCACTTCGCATGTGGCGAAATGTTTAACTTGTTTGAAGGTCAAAGCTGAACACCAAAAGCCTTCAGGATTTCTTCAGCAACCCGAACTTCCCGTATGGAAGTGGGAGTTAATAACCATGGATTTCATCACAAAACTCCCGAAGACGACACGATAACATAATGCTATTTGGGTTATTGTGGATCGATTAACAAAGTCCGCACACTTCATACCCATTAATGAGTCATACTCAATGAATAGATTAGCACATATCTATGTGAACAACATCGTTTCTTTACATGGAGTCTATAATTTCTGATCGAGACAGCCGTTTCACGTCTCACATCTGGAAAAGCTTCCAATAAGCACTTGGTACAAAGTTAAACCTTAGCACCGCCTATCATCCTCAAACCGATGGGCAACGCGAAAGGACAATTCAAATGTTGGAAGATATGCTCTGTGCTTGTGTGATTGACTTGGGTGGAGGTTGGGATGGCCACTTAATACTAATGGAATTCTCGTATAACAATTGTTATCACACGAGTATTCAAGCCGCTCCATTCGAGGCGTTGTATGGTCGAAAGTGTAAAACGCCTGTGTGCTGGTTTGAAACTGGAGACAATCAATTGTCTGGACCCGAGATAGTCCAAGAAACCACCGAACAAAGTTCTTCAAATCCGAGAACGACTTAAGAAGGCACGTGACCGACAAAATAGTTACGCCGATGTCCGTCGTAAGCCTTTAGAATTCAATATTGGTGATAAAGTGTTATTGAAATTCTCGCCATGGAAAGGCGTAATTCGCTTCGGCAAGAAAGGAAAGCAAAGCCCTCGATTCGTTGGACCCTTCCAGGTACTTGAACGAATTGGTACTGTTGCATTATGATTCCGATTACCAGAGGAAATGCAAGAAATACACAATGTATTCCACGTCTCGAATCTGCGTAAATGTTTAGCCAATGAATCTTTAGCTATGCCATTAAAAGATGTCGAAATTAATGAAAATTTAAAACTCGTAGAACGTCCTGGAATATTCGAAAACAAAGAAATTGAAAATACGAACATTAAAAATCGTAAAGGTAAAATGGGACTCCCGAAGGGGGCTCGAGTATACATGGGAACTCGAATCTGAGATGAAGAAGAAATACCCACACTTGTTCTAATAAAGCAATCTCGAGGACGAGATTAATTTCAAGGTGGGGAGGATGTAACACCGTGAAAATTTCGAGTTAAAAATGTTAAGTTTCCAAAGTCAAGGGACCAAAAATGTCAAAATCAAAACCTTAGGGTTTAAAATGAAAATTCTTGTTTTCCTGACCCATCGCGATACGCGATGGATCAGAAGAGAAACCCATCGCATATCGCGATGGGTTGTCTGACACGCTAAAGACGTGGCGTGCCGCATGTCCACACGTGGCACAACGTTCGCCACGTGGCAGCACGTCCGCCGCGTGTCAACACGTGGCACAACGCCTGCCACGTGGCAGGCCTATATTGTGACTGGCGTAGCCTACGTCGCGATACGCGACGGGCTAACCAGAGGGCCATCGTGTATCGCGATGAGCCCCTGAAATTTCCAATAAATAGCAAGTTAAGGATTCAGCCATTTCACACCTCAAATCTCACATATATTTCTCTCTGTAACATCTCTCTAGAACCCGAGAACCATACACTCGACTACCTCTAAGTTCGTGCTACGATTCCTCGATTCTCGTACCAGTTTTCTCAAGTACGTGCCACATACCGATGACATTCCAACAAAGAAGGTGTTACCATTCTAATGTTTCGCCCATCTGTCTCGTAAAGCGTTTCGACGTGGGAAGGAGTATTAGTGCCTCGATAAGCGTGCCAAAGGAGAAGTGTTGATCAAGAAGATAAAGAAGTCAAAGCGGCAACGAAGTGCTGCTCGATTGTATAGGTTTTGATAGGCCGTCGAAGGTAGGCATAATGCCCAAATAAAATAATAATAAAATATTGAAAAGGCTTAAAACTCGAAGTTGAGGAAATACTCGATACCTCGATAAAAGAAAATATAACAAAGAAAAGAAAAGAAAAGATAAATGAATATAATATGAGTATTATAGGAATCTTTGTTTCAGAATATTATTTAAGATATTACGTGTACTTCTTAAATAATAAAGTATAGAAAAATATATGTTTCTTAAAGAATAAGAAACGTAGGGTTTTAAAGAAAATAAGAGTAACTATAAGTTATCTTATAAAGAAAGATATTTTTAAACTAAAGGTTTAAAAAGAAAGAAAATACTTTTTAACTAAAGGTTTTAAAGTAAAGAATATATAATCGAGGTGACGATTGTAAACAAGACTAAAGGTCTTAAGCCGGATTTTATATCCGACTAACAAAAGGCTATACTCGTAATATAGGTGCGAGATAGGAACGGGAAACACCCTCGGACGGTGTTTGAAGCCGATCCCAATCAAAAAGGTGAATACGCCCCAAACTTTACAAACTTGTTTTCAACGAGTCCAATGTGTTATATGAAAAAGGTTTATATGAGACTACGTGTCTCTAAAAAATTTATAAACAAGAGTATAAACCTAGCCCTCAGGCTGTAGTATACGTTTGTTTAGATCCTTACATATGTGGTAAAATGCGGTAGGCACATCGCATCCCACTTGGTTATAGGCACGCTCGCCTGCGGGGAGTAATGACCATGTGTATACATATAGTACCTAAGTAATGTCGAACGCTGCGGTGTTTGCTGGGGTGCTTTGCGTAGAGATTTGAGTTTATAAATCGTATTGTTTTAAAAGCTTGATTATTCCTAAGCCATAAAGGACCAGACCTAAGTTTTGTCTCGAGGGATAATCAAGTAAAAGGAAAATATTTTAGCGTCAGCATATTCACCAGCATTCGTTGCTGACGTATTTTCTTAACATTTTGCAGGTAACCAAGATTAGAGCTTGGAAAGACGAAGTGATCAAGATATCTGATGGCTCGGATCTTTTTGTATAAACTTAAATATTGAAATGATGGTTTGTAATTAAACAAGAAAAACTTTTGTTATAACTTAAAAACGGGTATTTTATAATCCCGTCTTTTGTAAAGTAAATATTATATTTCAAATTCACATGTTTTCAAGACTTCCACTTTTAACACGTAACTCTGATTTATTTACAAATGTGGTACCAACTGTTGGTCATACGCCCAGGCCTTAGATGGGGGTCTGACAAGTTTTGATTTTTAAATTAGTTAGAGTGTCGCATACTAGAATGTTCTAAACCGAGAGCATGACCTCCAGCAAGTTGATTCCTGGGTAAGAGTCACGGGTCTAATGGGATTATTTATGCCACTCTTGCCTTAGGCAGAACCGTTTGCTCGTCAGATATATACATACTCGGTTTATACTCTATTTGCATACTAGCTCAAAATGTTTTAAAATGATTTTGATTAATCAGAAAGTTGGAGGTTAAAAGTGTAATATCGTATAGTTTTGTGTATATATTATCATCTAGGAAAGTATAGGGTTCAAAGTGTAAATATTATAGTTTAGGGTGTTTATTGACATTTATGAAAGTATAGAGTTTAAAGTGTAAATATTATAATTTATGATATTTATGATAACTTTATGAGTTTTTGAAGATCATAAGAATATTTATAGTTGTTCATGGAAAAATTATACTTTTGATCCAAGATCTTGAGAAAATAATTATGATTTCTTGGAGTAACATGATCATTATAATCATTAAAGCAAAATAGTAAGAGTCTTATTAACAATTTATGATGATCATGGTGAGAGTATATGAACAACTATGAAGATTCAAAGGAAAACTCAAGAACATAAGAACAAACAAGAAGAAATTCATAATAGAAAGCAAAAATGTATAAAACCAACAATGAAAAGCAAAATAATTATAAATACTTACTTGTTTATGCTTAGAGAGAAAAGAAAGAATGAGATTTGGTGTGAAAAATAATGAGAATGAGAGGCTCTATTTATCGGCCAACAGTAGAGGTTTGAATACGATTTTGATAGAGATAAAATTGGTTTAAAGATTAAGAGATAACCTTAATATTAATAATAATAATGATAATAATATAAAAAAAAATACATATATGTGTGCACATTAAAAAGTGCACGACACTTTTATATATTTTGTTTTCTTTTTTTTTCCTTTTTTTTCCAAATTAAATTAACTAGATAAACTTACTTGTGAAACAATGTTAAGATAGAATGTTCTAGAATGTTCTATTTTTTTAATCACATGATTAATTTACATACTTAGGATGAAAAAAATACTATTAATAACAAAATATTTTGTTACATGTTATAAAATATTAATTCAGGAACTTCTGTTCAACGTGTCATATTAATGATTAAGCATGTTTATAATGAAATGAGTATATGATCATATAACTACGCATACAAAGTTAATGTTATTTAATAAATAACATATAATTCAACACTAATAAATGTATACGATGAAATAAATACGAGAAATTTATTAAATTGGTACAAAAGACTAGCGTTTGTTAGCAAGAAAAATCCATATATGTTACATGGGGTGATTTGGGAAAGCCAAATACGCTTTGAGAAGATATAAGAAGCATCACAGATTCATGGGTGATGTCCATCCAAGCTTTATGCCGAATTGAACCTAATTCATATCACTGATGCAATGAAAATCATGCTAAGTTAGTTATATCTGCTATCAATCTGTCTCTTTATGTCGTAATAATGCCAAACATGAATCCTTGTGAAAGCACCTTATTCAATATGATTCCATGTTCAGATATTTTCATAAAGGCGGAATTTTTATCAAAAACTAAAATTTGATCCCAATTTTTTACTAAATTACAAGAAGACCGGTGTTCCTTTTGATTTTAATTGTTTTTCTTTTTGTTTTTATTTTATTTTGTTTTATTTTCACCTCAACATTTACTCTCTTCGAAACGAGTGCTATTAGAAGTTATGTTTGATTTTGATTAAAACGTTGTAGGTTCCCAGCCGGATCACGCAGGAATATCTCGTAACACGAGGGTGCGTAATCCCACGTAATACGATACGAGCGTAAGATAGATAATACGTTGAACCGATAAAACAAACTCACGGCACAATACTAATAAACTCGATTGTATTGCAACACTTCAACACGTGATATAAATAATCACTAACACACGTTCGGAAAAACTATCTCACGATAAGCCGAAGTGGAGGTTTAAATAGATCTCGACAACTTCGCTTAAGATACTAGGCGAAGTTGTCATAACTTCGCTTATTCTCCAAGTTCGCCTACATCTCAGGCGAACTTATACAAAACAATATTCAAAACCAAACAAACAATCTAAAACGATTACAAACACATACAAAACACAAGATACTGAACTACTGACATTATGCACCAACAAACTCCCCCTTGGCAGTAGCTTCATATCTCTATCTTCATTCTCGTGTATAGTAATCCCAAAAATCTCGTGCCACCCGTCTTCAAGCATGAACGCCCTGTCTTACACAGACAGAGACCACCCTCTGGTACTTCTTGGCTTCATCTTTCCACGCAGGAATGTAGAATATCTTCTTATTGTTTAGTACCTGCAAATCAGCTTGAGACAAATTTACCAAGTGCATGGGATCATACACTCTTAGAATCTCCTGATTGTCCTCATCTTCCATAACAGCTTCAGCTATTTGACTATCAACGTACCACCACTTGAGACTCTTTAAAACATCCTTGGGCATTATCTTCATCGGCACTTCTTTCAAACACCGAATCGACTTATATTTCATCACCATCCAAGGTTTGCCATCAGCTCGCATTCCCCTTTCCTTATCTTCAACTAACTTCCCTTTCTGAGGCTTTAACAACTCAAATTTCTTCTCTTTCACGCTTTCTTTCCACACGATCTTCCCAATTATTCTAGCCATATTGTCATCACTCCTATTAATCAGTCTCAATTTAGCCAAATCCTTCACCTCACACTCAGTCAAGGTATTGAGCGATCTCAAAGTCCTCTTAAAATACTGAATCCCATCAAAGCGTTTAATCACAAATAACTTTAGCTGCTCATCATACAGCCAGCAAATAATACCTTTCTTCGAGTCAGCATACCCCTTGATATTGTAACTCTTTTTGAACATTGTTGGAACCGCTGGCTTCTTTGTCTTATCAAACCACTGAGCATAGCCTTCTTTCCATCTCGGCTGTTCTTCCCACTCAGACTCATCTGACACATCCACATCTAGACTCACATTCACCTTGTCAACATCTGGAATATCATGTTCTACACTATCATCCACAATCTCACCTTCTTCTATCTCACTATCAATCACAATCTGTTCTCCTATCTTTTCAATCTCATCAACAGTTAACACATCATCTGTTAAATCATCATCATCACCCAACATTTCCTCATCATCAACAACAACGACATTCTCACCACCTGATCCACCTGATGTACCAGTTGACTCCCCCTGAGATGTGGAAGTCCCAAGAGTTTGTTCAGTTCTTGGCAACTCACCACCTGCACCTTTCGATGCATTGGGATCATCATCTCTATCTTGTCTCTTCTTGGTTCTCAACTCTTCGCCCTTGTAGCTCGTCTCCCCCTGAGATGCTAAGAACTCTTTAAGGGCATCAAATAATTTACCGTGTTCAACAAGGAGGGACGACTATAACAGGTTCTCTGACACAAGTCTCTGGATGGCATGAGTTTGGATGAGATTAATTCTTGACTGTTCAGCAACCACCCGTTCAAGAGCTGCTATCCTCTCGGAATCTGATAAAGTAGCATCAAAATCAAACCTTATGTGAGAAATGTCTTGAGCATACGGTGGAGGAATGCCCAAGCTAGCTTGAATATCAGAAGTAGTCTGAAAAGTAACTGCGGGTGGTATTGAAACATGCATCCCCGCAGTTGCAACCAACGTTAACTCAACAAATCTTGCAACAACCTCCGATGGAGTGACAGTAGGAGGTGGCAAGGAGACTATCTCCGGTGCTGTAAATTGAAACGTGGTCGGAGGAACACCTAAGGATGACGACGTGGTCACCAAAGGAACACTTGAGGTAATCGGTACTGTCACAGTTATAGAAGCAGGAAACCTAGTCATACCAGATAACGAGGGTGGAAAGAAACGAACCACCCTTGAGCTTTCACCAACTCCTGAAATTTCACCAGCTCTGACCTTCTTCAATCTTCGTACCAACTTGTCTAACTCCTCCTCATAGTCAGATTCACTGTCATCCAAGTCTTTCTTTCTCTTGCCATGTATTCTTTCTTGTCTGACCAGAATCTGTTGTGCTTCAGCAATATCATCAGTGGAAGAGTCAGAGTCGGTTCTCTCAGAATCCGCCACAAACGTAGCGACCATAGAAATATTCACACCAGATGCCTCAGCTACCGTGGCTCGAACCTCAGTAGCTGGATCAATTTTTTCCATGTCAAAGAGCCCTTGTCCTCCAAAGGCGACTTCAAGATCGACCTGTTCTACCGGAGCTGCAACAGGATCAGTAGGCAGTGCTTGCTGTACCACAGGTGGTGGTTGAACCACAGGAGGTGGTTGAGGAACATTAGCCTGTTGTGGTGCAGGGTCACGAAATTCATTTCCTGGATGAGCAATATAAGCAGAATTCACCAAATAACCAAACAAAGCAGTGTGCCGCGGACGAAGTTCTGGTTTGCTACGAGCACTTTATGACCTACATTGCGCAAAAATTCTCTTACTTACACTTTCAACATAACGGATAGGACGTCGTTGAGGCAGCGTAGGGGCTACGTGATTCAGAATCATCTGTAGGAATTTCGGGTACATCAAAAATCTGTCCCTGGCGACCGCGCGTCTCTGACGATCAATTTCATAAAACACCATCTGACTAAAGCTGTAGGGCTTGTTGTAAGTCAGGACAGTCATTGCAGATTGCATCGTTGCCCCCATACCGTCTGTACCAGCTTTACGACCCGACATGCACACTATCATCACGTGCAACAGAAACCGCCACTGATCTAATAAAAATCCCTTTCTCCGTATAGTGTCACCTAACGGACCCGAATAACCCTTACTCAGAAACGCACCATCTCTGAATGGAGCCGAAAAATCTGCTGGATCATTTGTAGTTTCAACCCCGAACTGTAAAGCGACCCTTATTTGATCTGCCGAGAACTGTACCACCTGATTGTTCACAGTAGCGCGCATAACCGGAGGATCAACTCTACAGTCATATTCTACCGTTCGCCAAAAGTCTTCGATATTTGGTAGTGAAATGGGGAGAGTAGTCTTGATGGCGTGAAAAATACGTGAGCGAATGAGGAATGAAATGATCTCACGATAGTCGTCTATACCACTAGCATCCGGATCCAAAGTGATATACATGTTGTGACCCGGAAAGAATGGTCGGTAGTTGTCACCACCTTCGTCACCACCAGCACCACCAGCCCCTGCCACAGCAGCCATATCGGCACAACAAACGGTCTAAGTTAGAACATTGATGTAGCAGATCATAACTTCGCCTATTACCATGAGCGAAGTTATCAAATCTTTTATGTTTAACTTCGCAGAACCCAACTTCGCCTGAGTAAACAGATCAGAACACTTAGGTACAATTTTCATGTGCAGGCGAAGTTAGCCATATGGCGAAGTTGAACTTCGCCCTAATCCCCAACTTCGCCAGAGAACAAACCAAAATACTTAAACAAAATATTCTTGAGGAGGCGAAGTTAAACATATGGCGAAGTTGAGTACAACTTCGCCTAAACCCTAACTTCGCCTCCATCTGAATCGTCGTATTACGGAGATCCGACCATGGTTTTGTTTGGTAGTATTTGAGAATGAAAACATGAAAATATTGTTCAATTGAGATCTAGAAGACCAAATGGGTTACAAACACAGTAAAAACAGCTAGTTTATCGAGTGTTTAAAGGGTTGCACAAACTATGTCACAAATCAGATCACCAAGGCTTCTGATTATCACCATTAATATGAATTACAGGTTAAACCGATCCTACACACCTTTATCACGGAAAAAAAAAAGATAATAATGAGGTTTCGATTCAAGGTATAAGTTCGACGAGGGTTAGAGGTTTGTGGGTATAAGTTCGCCGAAGTTGTCGAGGGTTAGAGTTTGAAGATACTTTGACTCGTTTGACCACCGAACCCCTCTTATTGTTAGAAGCAACCACATAGGCGAAGGTGTGTTAAGTTCGCTCATCTGTTAAGTTCGCCCAATATTAACTTCGCCTATAGTCAACCTGGTGGTTAACTTCGCCTATTAGATTACCAATTAACTTCGCCTATAGTCAATTAACAAATACAACCTTATAAAATTAATCAAAATGCAACACGCTTTTAAAATCCTCCGTTAAAAATTTAAACTTTACGATCAAAGAACCAAGTAACCAAGTTTTAAACCATAAGACAGAATAGGCAATGAAAATTTTAGTAATAAAATAAACGGGATCAAATTTCAGTCTTGACGAGAACCTACATGTTTTGGAAAAGATCCGAACAGGAATCATACTAATTAAGTGGCTGTCACATAGATCCATGTTCAGCGGTATTATGACTTAAAGAAACAGGTTGTAAGCAGGTATAAAACTTAGTATAGTTTTCATCGCGTCTGTGATACGGATTAGGTTCAATTAAGCTCAAACTTTAGATGGACATCACATGAGAGATTGTGATGCCTCCTATCTATTCTCAAAGCATATTTTGCTTTCCCCATGTCACCTCGAGTTGACTTCGACCCGTAGTGTCTGATTAAACAGTAAGCACACATCGATCTTTAGAGACTTCTTCCCGTTCCTCCTTTTTTTTATGCTTGAAATATTCTCTCTTGCCTCTTTCTTGATATTTGAAACAACATAAGTTTCAGAAGGTTAACAATATACATGTTTTTTTTGTTATTATTATTATTATCTTTTTATTAATAAAGACATTAATACAACTTCAAATTGTAGACAACTGCAAGTCCCGAATCTTGATCACTGCAGGTAGTTGGCACTATCTTCTCGGGAATCAGAACAGTCACAGGCTCGTGTATGACTAGGTAATCACTTTTCTGCCTATCATTCGGAAAGATGTACATGGAGACATGCACAACTCAGAATGATTTTCCACATTAAATCGAGAAGATTTAGTTTGTATCACTTCTACTTTTACGTACCATAAAAAGGTACCACAACATACAATGACTGTTCTTGAGTCCTTTAGGCCTAATAACTTCACCAGTTAAACACACAAAAACAGTTTTCTATCACTTTCCAAGGTTGGATCAATTTTCTTTTAAACATTGTATTGAAACTTCTTACGAAGTTATAAACTTGAAAAAATATATCATCTCCCCAAAAAAATTTAAAATTCTATCGCCCCGATCAAGTCAAAATCTTCAGGTAAACAGCTATCATGAAGATCCAATGGATCAGCTAGACCGACCACATACGAGTATGTGTCATTCTAACTAAGTATGAACGACTATTTTTCAGCGAAAGAATAAAAGCCTATCATAAACCGCCCGGTCACTTTCAGTCATCTGGTTAATGGTTATCCTCATAATCTACAAGTAGAAGTAAGGACCAAACATATCCGAAGATATGTCATTCAAACTTAAGCAACCGACATAATTTTAAGCGATAGTGATGTTTTTTTTTTCTTTAATAAACCAGGTTACTCGGGATGGATCATCCCATTAAGCTCAACAAGATTTTGAAAACGGGATCGGTCAAACGCTTTAGTAAAAAGGTCGGCAAAATTATCCAAAGAATCAACCTTTTCAAGCACAATTAATTCCTTCTCAGCACAATCCCGTATAAAATGATGACGAATGTCAATATGTTTAGTTTTGCTGTGTTTGACGAGATTGTTAGTTACTGAGATTGCAGCAGTGTTATCAATGCAAATAGGAGTTTAAGTGAAATTCAGACCATAATCGCGCAATTGCTGTTGTATCCATAGAACATGGGAGCAGCAGTTTGATGCTGCCATGTACTCTTCTTCGCAGGTTGAAATGGCTACTGAGGTCTGCTTCTTGCACTGCCAAGACACCAATCTTCCTCCGAGAAACTGACACCCACCCGTTGTTGACTTCCTGTTCTGATTGCAACCTTCATAGTCAGAATCTGTGTAAGCTACCAAATCTAGTTCTCCCCCTTTCGTGTACCACAATCCCAACTTAGGCTTGCCTTTGAGATACCGCAAGATTCTCTTCACTCCCTTCATGTGAGATTCCTTCGGGCTTGTCTGAAAATGAGCACAAAGACAAACTGCAAACATAATGTCAGGTCTAGATGCAGTTAGATACATTAAGGAACCTATGATTGCTCGATATTGGGTGGGATCAACGTCTTCATCACTGTCAGAATCAGCACCCAGTTTGTGGTTGACGAAAACTGGAGTGTCAAATGGGGTGCTATCGTCCATCTTGAAGCGTTTGAGCACATCATGGACATATTTCGTTTGATGAATAAACATCCCATCTTTCTTCTGATCTACCTGCAATCCCAAAAAGAAAGTTAATTCGCCCATGGCGCTCATTTCAAACCTCTTCTTCATGACTGCTTCAAATTCCTGACACATGGTGACTTTTGATGCAGCAAAAATGATGTCGTCCACATAGACTTGAACGAGTAGAAAATCTCCCCCTTTTCTCTTGATAAACAGCGTGCTATCGATCTTTCCTCTTTCGAACCCATTCTCAAGCAAGTAATCGGACAAGGTTGCGTACCAGGCACGAGGGGCCTGATGTAGCCCATATAAAGCTTTACTCAGTTTGTACACATGATCAGGAAAATCTGGGTCAGGGAAACCCGGAGGTTGTTCAACATACACCACCTCATCAACTTTACCATTAAGAAAGGCACTTTTCACATCTAGCTGGAACACTTTCATCTCTTTGTGTGCAGCAAATGCCAAAAATAGTCGAATTGCCTCCAATCTTGCCACAGGAGCAAACACTTCGTTGTAGTCGATTCCTTTTTGTTGATTAAACCCTTTTACTACCAGTCTTGCCTTGTTCCGTATGATTATCCCTTTCTCATCTCTCTTACATTTAAAAACCCACTTTGTACCGATAGCATTTACTTTCTGTGGTTTTTCAACTAATTTCCATACTTTCATCTTCTCAAACTGTGCTAATTCTTCTTGCATGGCTTCAACCCATGAGCTATCCTTTAAAGCCATTTAATAATTCTTCGATTCAATCTGGCTGATGTAGCAGGTGTACAAGCATTCATTTATGATACCCGTGTCTTTAATGCTTGCGTAAACACATGTGTGTTCATCCAAACTTCTTCTTGTTTGAACACCGTCAGACAAATTACCTATCACGTTCTCCAAAGGGTGATTTTTGTGAATTCCAGTAGTCTGAACCGGACCGACTACCAGATTGTTTTCTAAATTTGAAGAGAGTTCATCAGTGTGTGATTGATGTTGAGAGTGAAATGGATTGTAGAATTCTTCTTCAGTGGAGGCAGCAGGAGTATCAACGGTACTGGACGAGGTTGTTTGACATTCATCGTATTGCGGACGTTGCACAATATTTTCCTCCTCGTCATACAGAATCTGTGAAACAATTTTCTCATCAACTTCTGCAAAATCCAGGTAAGGCACATTTAAAGATTTGAATATTTTATCATAGTCGAAAGCTTCAGCAGGTCCCATGCTAGGCCTTGGTGATTTGTAACTCGTAATGTCAGTGTTACAGACCACCTCAACCTTGTTGTTCGATAAATTAAAGACTCTTCTGTTGGGAGTCCCAACAACATATCCGACTAAAATACCTTCGTCGGCTTTCTCACCAAATTTAGAATTTGTCTATAATATCGAACATGGGGACCTGAAAGGTTCGAGACCATTCAAGTTTGGCTTTCTACCATGCATAAGCTCATAACAAGTTTTATTTAATCTTTTAACAGTTAAAACACGATTAAGGATATAACAGGCTGTGGCAACAGCCTCAGCCCAGAACATCACAGGAAGTTTAGCATCTGCCAGCATGGTTCTGGCTTCTTCGATTAGCGTTCTATTCTTCCTCTCAGCTACTCCAATTTTTTGCGGAGTATACGGGGCGCTGTACTGATGTTCTGTCCCTTTCTGTAGGCAGAACATCTCCATCTGATAGTTTTTGAACTCTGTACCATTATCACTCCTGATGTACTTAACCTTTCTCCCAACAATATTTTCAACCATGGTAATCAAGTTAATTACCAACTGAACAGTCTCATCTTTTGCCTTCAGAAAGTATACCCAAGAGTATCGAGAGTAATCATCGATTACAACCAAGCAGTATGACGTTCCACCTAGACTCTTTACATTCACAGGACCAAAGAGATCCATGTGTAGTAGGTCTAGGACACTGACAATTGAGTTAACCTTCTTGGAGTGATGAGGCTTTTTGTGTTGCTTTCCTTTCTTACACGACAAGCATTGATCTTCAAAGTTAAAATTCTTCAAGGGAACTCCAAGTACCAGCCCATTCTTGACAATGTAATTCATTTTGCGAAGATGAATATATCCCATTCTTCGATGCCATAACTCTAACTCAGACTCAGTTGCCTTTGACAGAAGACATAACTCTTCTGTTGTCATCTTAGTTGACCTCATATCCATTACATACGTGTTCTTTTCTCGTGGAGCTTTCATCACCACCCAGGCCTCTGGTATATTGAAACCAGCATAAAGAACGATTGTTTCATTTTTTGTAAAATTCACCGTGTATTCTTTGTCACAAATCTGAGATACACTTAACAAGTTATGCTTCAACTCTTCCACAAAATTCACCTTCTCTAACTTCATTCTTCCATTCGTTACAGTTCCAATCCCACTGATTCTACCTCCACTCTCTCCAGCGAAACTAACCCTTCCTCCTTGAACAGATTTCTAGTCACGTAACAATTTCTTGTTACCAGTCATGTGCCGGGAACAACCACTGTCAACAACCCACATATTGTTTACCGTCCTGTTTGACAGTTCCTGCACAATTAAAGAAATAGATTAAAATTTGGGGACCCTAGACCTACTGGTCTTGGGTCGATTAAATCTGTTGACCGGCATCCAGTACTTTGGTTGCCCAAAGTCAGTTTGAGGATGGTTTCTGTAAGTTCTGTAGGGAAACCTTCTAGAGGACTGGCTATGAGGCCAACCAAACCTTATTGAATTAACTGAATTATAATTGTTGGTTTGGTAGTTGACTGGGAAAAAATGAGACTGATTTCTTTGAAATCTTGGATTAGTCTAATGACTGAAATTTGGTGTGTTCACATTCTTACCAGTATCATAATTAGTATTCGTTTTATTCTCAGTTTTCGGAGGTTTCATAAATCTAAATTTTCTCTATTTTAGAGGACACGCAGCAATAAGGTGTCCTACTTTATTGCATCTGAAACAACTTCTGTTTTGAACTTTCGTCTCAACAGTTGTTGCAGATGTCGAGGTTGCATTACTACCCGTTTGTCTAACATATGGTGGGACGAACGGTTTTAGGGAAGAATTCTTTTCATCGGGCTTATATTCCTCCCCACGTTTTAGTAACACAACCTCTTCTTTTATCTCACCCAATTCGGATGACTTTTCCGAATTTGATGAGACAGAGCTAGGGATAGAAATCGCAACATTAGAACTTGACTTACTCGTTTCGCTTTTATTAACTTCAGTTTCTTTAGTAGAAATTTTGATTGGAACTGTCTGACTAATCTCAACATTCGCAGATTGCTGATTACTAGAATCATAAGTATAGTTATTGTTATACGGTGGTGGAACTTCAGAAAATCCAATTCCTCCTTTGTTAACCGGGGAACGTTGAACACTTATGATGTGATCTAGCATTGCTAAAGAATTTCTAAATTGTTCAATTTTTCTGTTTAGTTCCACCACTTTTACCTGGTAATCAGCTATCTTTTTATCTTTTTCAGCAATTAGTTTGGTTTTTTCTTCTAACACTTCATAACTAAGATCAATTACTTGTATTTTTTCAGCTAGACTGGGTTTAAGACTTCAGATATCCTTTTCACTAGCTTTTATTTTTACCGAGTAACTATTTTCTCTAGTTTTAGTATAGTGATGATCTTCTTTTAAGATTTTAAATTGTGTGTCCAAACTAACAAACTGATCGGTTATTGTTTTCAATTGTTCAGACAGATTTTCACATGGTTCACAATGAAGTTCAGAACTTACCTCAGAGAGCTGATCGTTCACTTCTGCCATATATGCTTGATTTTCTCCCGTCTCCCTCTCACTTCCTCCAGTTTCGATGTTTACCAAATTAGCCTGTCCGAACACTTCATCAACTTGTATATTCCAGGTGTATCCACCATTCTGTCAAGATACCATAGCCCTATTTTCACTACCACCCCCATTCTGTTGTGCAGGCCTGTTCTGAATTCGTTCGACTCTCTCATTTGTACATTCCTTAGCAAAGTGACCATTTTGTTGACAGTTGTAACATCGATCCTTTGATTTATCAAACCCTGGTCTTTCACTAACGAACTTTCTACCCGTTTTCTTCATGAATCTCTTTACCCTTCTTACTATCATAGCCATCTGCCACTGCAGGTCCATCTCTTCCAAATCATCAGCATCGATCTGATCATAGTCTTCATCCAACGTTGTAAGGTCGACTATTTTAACTTTGATGTAGTTCTCATAGGATGCAATGAAGGATGCATATAGAGCAAACTGTTGTTCAGCTGATTCAACACTCATGGGCATCTGTGAGTAGTTGTAGCTTGGAACATTTGACGATAAATTTCTAGTTGTGGCTTGAGGTTTTGAAGGATTACTACCTCCAGCTACGAAACATACGTCACCATCCATATTGAGAATCACATGATCATCTCGAGTTGAGTAGTAGGCAGAGGATTCTGATTTTGAACTTGAGCTTGGAGTGACTTTCGCACCATACATTCCTGGATCCTGAACCTGATCAGTTGGTGTCTCCTTCCGAACCATGTTAAGCTCAAAATTTCGTAACTTATTGACCACTGTTTCCAAATCGATCTTGGCAAAGTCTTTATCTTCTCTCATCATAACAGTGTACATTTCCCATTTCGGTGGAAGAGCATCAAGAAGTTTCTCTAATATCTCTTCTTCCTTGTATTCAATGGAGTAATTACTTAGCTCGGTCATCAAGTGATAATATCTTGTGATGATATCGTCAAGTGATTCATTTTTTAAATACTTGAATACAGAGAATTGGGTTTTTAGCAGCTTTGTCTTGGAAGCACGTATCCCCACATTACCTTCATATCTATTTTCTATTGCTTCCCATAGCTCTCTAGCGGTTTTGTATTTCTTGAAGGTATGAAGAATCTCTTGTGGAAGAGCCATTGTTATAGCTGTATGAGCTTTACTCTCTGCCTCATACATTTTATTTTCCTCCTCTTCCATCTTACTGTACTTCTTAATCTGTTCACGACCTTCAAACATAGATGTTGGTGGAATGTATCCGTCTTGAATGCAAACCCACATCTTAGCATCTTGATACTTCACATACTGTTCAAACCGATCTTTCCATGCAACGAAATCGGTACCCTTAAGCATTTTGAAGCTTTAGTTGCTGAACCGGCTTCAACCTCCATCTTTACCAGTTTTGCAATGTTTATTGAAGTCATAGTTGAAATAAATACGACTCGAAATAAAAAGAAAGTACTTTTTGTGAACAGTGATCAGATAGCAAAGTTATTACAACTTCGCTTGAAGCTTAACTTCGCTTGAAGCTTAACTTAACTTCGCTTGAAGCTTAACTTCGCTGAACACTCAACCTCGCTGCTTCCTAACTTCGCCTCTTATTAACTTCTCTTAAACCTTATAAGTTCGCTTAAACCCTACGTAAGTTGACGGCAACTTCGCTTGATGAACACAAGGTTTGCAGCTTTCTATTGGATGTATTATGAGGTATGCGGAGGTGTTTTGGGGTATATTTGATGGTGGAAGATGGGTAAGACACAAAAACTAAGTATTTCAACGTAAACTCGTTCCGCGAATAGTCGAACGGAACGATCTTAACACCCGTGTGATAATCCCGAACCACACAATCACGAGCAAATGCTCTGATACCAATTGTAGGTTCCCTGCCGGATCACACAGGAATATCTCGTAACACGAGGGTGCGGAATCCCCACGTAATACGACACGAGCATAAGATAGATAATACGTTGAACAGATAAAACAAACTCACGGCAAAATACTAATAAACTCGATTGTATTGCAACACTTCAACACGTGATATCAATAATCACTAATACACGTTCGTAAAAACTATCTCACGATAAGCCGAAGTAGAGGTTTAAGTAGACCTCGACAACTTCGCCTAAGAGACTAGGCGAAGTTGTCATAACTTCGCTTATTCTCCAAGTTCGCCTACATCTCAGGCGAACTTATACAAAACATATTCAAAACCAAACAAACAATCTAAAATGATTACAGACACATACAAAACACAAGATACTGAACTACTGACATTATGCACCAACAAACGTGTTGGGCCTAAGGTTTGTTTACAGATTGCGTGATAAATTTGATTTAGGCCAAATATCTTATTTGGGCTTGTTTTATTGGATTGGGTTTATCTGGGTTCTCGGCCCGGATTGCTTTGGGATATAAAAACCCTTTCATTCTCAATTATTGATATTATTTTCAAAAAAATTGTCTTCTCTCTCTTGTATCCCTGGCCGAAAACCCTAATCTCCTTGCTAATCTCATCAAATCTGCTCTTGGGTCTTAGTGTTCTTTGTTCAACTATAGGTAAGGAAGATAATGGATGAATCATTTGATTCTCGAGAGTTTGATTGAGTTATGATATCGATACATGTTTGGGTTTTGTTTGATGATTCGTATAATAAACTAGTATTATGTTGGACATTTGATTTAGTAGAGACCATTGATGGGGTTTTAAGAGTTAATTGCAGGTTTCTTAGTTCATGGTGATATCGGTTTCTGGAGAAGATGACACGAACTTCAAAGCGGAACTCAAGGGTTTTCTCATTCATAATGGTTGATCAAGCAACACTAAAGTTCGTTGATACTCACAACATAGTTGGATATTTGTTTGATCCACCTCTGACACACAAGGAGTATAATTCCATGATCGTGGGTCTCAATACTAGTAGGATATCTCACGCTTTACAAGAAACTCCTGTCATATGCAAGAACATGATCACGGAATTCTGGAATAATGCGTCTATCAACCAACGAGGAGTAGGCGGAGCTGTTACTATTGACTTCAAAGTTCAAAAGAAGTCGGTCGTCATTTCTGAGGACATTATACGTGAAGTTCTTTTATTAGGAGATCAGCCTGACTACCCAACGGAATATTCGACTGATGTTGTTACAAAAATTCTAATCAGGATGTGCTACGAGGGATCTTATCCTCCTGCTATCAAGAAGCTTTTTCATCCTTACTAGAGTTTTTGATACACACGTTCTTTACTTGCGTGTCGAGATGAAAGGAGGATCTGATGAGATTAGCCGCATTCAGATGTCGGCGGTAGTTGCTCTGATCATGGACTGGAACTACAACTATTCCAAATTCGTGTTCGATGAGTTGATGAGCAACCTAAAAGGAAAGAACAAGGAGATGTTCCTTATGTATCTTAGGTTTCTACAGATGATCTTCGATTCACATTACACTGACCTTGTTAAGTCTGTCGAGACGCTGGATATGAAGTCAATGGGACCCAACACCTTTGTATTGATGAAACAGTCCAAGAAAGGGTCAAAGGTGGTTTATCAAGGCCTTCACGAGCAAGTCAAGTTCGACAAATTTGTTGAAACTGAGACTGTCTCTGTCAGTGCTCAGGTTGCTGAGGAGCATGTGACGCCGGTTCAGAAGTGTGCTGCAGCGTTTGAAGTTATTTCAGACGACGATGAAGATGAAGAGACTCCAGTAAAACACATGGAGACAGAAAACCAAGAAGCTGAAACTGCTCCTACTGCTGAACAATTAAGGGAGTTCAGGAAATTCAAAGAACTTCTCCAGTCGATTGCCTTGAAGCCTCCTCAAGCAATTACTGTGAATCAAGATGAAGATACTCCTGAAGAACCAACCGCCGATCTTATACCACGAAAACGAATAAAGAAAGAGCCAAGACCCGACGTGCTGCTCACTGAAACAACAACAACAACAACAAACAACAACAACAACATGAGTCGGAAGCTATTGAGACCGTTTTGACACAAGTCCATCCGCCACTGAGCTTCAAACTCAAGAAAAGATCTTTGACGATATTGCTCTGGAATTTGATTTTGAAGCAGAGATTCCTGTCTTTGACTAGCCATCGGGATCATCGCCCGGCTGATCAGTCAAGCTCTAGTGCCTCATAAAAGATTGCTCATATTCTTGCTATGCAAGATCAATTTTTTTAAGGGTAAAGGAAAAGGGGTTGTACTTGAAGCTGAACCCGTGGACATGCAGGCTTTGCAACGTCGATTCTTTGAAATCGAAAAAGACTCAGTTGTGAAAGATGTGCGAATACAAAAAATGAAGCCAGCAACTCAGACAAAGATTCTAAGATTAAAGAACTTCAGTCATATATGGGTGTCCTATATGCCCTAAGAACGGAATTTCCTACAACCACAATTCGCACTTTGAGAACTTAGCATAGAGTTGTTCCTTCCTTAAGAGATAAAGGACGGAATGAAGGTGTTTCTCGTGCTCGGATTTGGACTTGGAATAAATATGAATGTCGTCAATAAAAACAATTACGAATTTATCTAAGTAAGGTTTGCATACGCGGTTCATGAGATCCATAAACACCGCGGGTTCCTTGGTTAGTCCAAAAGGCATAACCATAAATTCGTAATGCCCATAACGAGTCCAAAAAGCGGTTTTGGGTATGTCATCTTCATGCACGCGTAGTTGATGATAACCCGAACGAAGATCAATCTTTGAGAAGCATGAAGCTCCTTGGAGTTGATCAAAAAGATCGTCAATACAAGGCAAGGGATAACGATTCTTGATTGTGAGTTTGTTGAGCTCACGGTAATTAATGCACATACGGAAGGATCCATCTTTCTTCTTGACGAAAAGAACATGTGCACCCCAAGGAGATAAACTAGGTCGAATGAACCCTTTATCCAAAAGTTATTGGAGCTGGTTAGACAATTCTTGCATCTTGGAGCCTGCAAGACGATAAGGAGCCCTCGCAATCGTGGTTGCACCAGGCACGTTATCGATTCAAAATTCCACATCACGATTAGGAGGAAGACCAAAAACATCATCGGGAAACACTTCGGGATACTCGCGAACAACAGGAATGTCCTCAATTTTTCGTTCTTTCTTTTCCACCACATGGGCTACGAATGCAACATACTTCTTGCGTAAGTACGTTTGGGCTTGAAAACAAGTGATAAAATTTAGGCTCGAGGAAGAAGGCTTTTCACCAGACACACGGAGAATTTGACCATCGGCAAGCAGAATACGAATGAACTTCTCAAAGCAAACAATTTCAGCAAGTTGAACAGATAGCCATTCCATGCCTACTATGATGTCGAAACTTCCCAATTGCATAGGAATGAGGTTGATTGAGAACTTGTGGCCATTTAAAGTTAACTTGCAGTCTCGAAACCGAGTTAATAGTTACAGATTTACCATTAGCTACCTCAACAGAATACGAGTTCTTAAGCTTAGATCGGGGTTTAGCAAGTAAAGGCTTAAATTCAAAAGACACAAAGCTCATATCGGCACCGGTATCCAATAAAATGGTTGCAAAGTGGTCATTTATGAGAAACGTACCGTTCACCACATCGCCGTTTTGTTAAGCTTGATTGGCGTTAATCATAAAAGCACGCCCACGGTTTTCTTGAGGAGCTTGAGCAGCTTGAACGATTTGACCACCTTGTGGTGCAGGAGCTAAAATGGCGGGATGCGGCTGAACTTGAGCTTGGTTAGCCAACAATGATGGAACATGTGGCTGATAAGCTTGCTAAGTTTGGTACATTTAAACCTGGTACAGCGGAGCTGGAGCAAGCTGAAGTGAATTCACATGTGCAAGTCGTGGACACGCGTTGCGAAAGTGTTTAGGGTCACCACAATTATAGCAAGCTCGCATTTGGTTAATGGGTTGAGCATACGGTGCGGGGCGAAGGTTGGGTTGAGAAAACCGTTGTGGAGCAGTTGGTACAACAGCAGTCTCACGACAAGTGACGCTAAGATGCCCAAAACGGTTGCAACGAGTGCATTGGCGGCAGGCAGCATTGGCTGGGTGATGACATCGGTAAAAGTTGCAATACGGATGGGGTCCGTTGTAGAGTTTCTTGGGTGGTGATGAAAGGTTAGTTTGAGGTTGAGGTGCGGTTTGTTGAGTTAGCGCATAGTTCTTGCGCTTCTTGCTATGGTGGTGTGAGGAGAAAGCAGGCTTGGATGACTCGGGTTTCGATTCCTTGGACTCGGTAGAGGGTTTATCAGCAGGTTTCTTTGACTTCTTCGATGTCAAAGTCTCGGCTTTAACATGATTAACAGTTAAGGTTGCAGCAAGGTTAACCGCGTCACCTAGTTCCTTCGGAGCACTACTCAAGACACTATCTTGAATTTGTCTTGGTAGTCCCTGAATATACTTATCGATGGCACGCGAAGTTGGGGTAACAATGTGGGGTACCAGCACACTGAGTTCATTGAAACGAGAAGTGTAAGCTGCTTGCTCACCACTCTCTTGTTTGAGGTTCCAAAACTCAGCTTCCAAGTTCATAAGCTCACTTGGGGGGCAGAACTGTTTGGTCATCAGTTCTTTCAATTCATCCCATGGCATAGCCATGGCAGCTTCGGCACCACGGGTTGTCTTTTCCGTCACCCACCTGGTAAGCGCCCCTTTTTCAAAGACACATGTAGCAAAATGGGTTCGCTTATCATCGGGACTCTCAATGTGGAGGAATTTGCTTTCCATTTGTTCGTACCTCTGAAGTAGGGCAGTGGCACCTTCAGTCCCATCAAAATCCGGCTAGTTGTTTGGTGCTTTGAGCAGTTAACTTGCGGCTAGAGGTTTTGGAAGAACGGCGCTTGTTGAAATGGATAGACATTCTGCGAACAATAGTAACGAAATTCGTGAGACTCGGAATAGGGTGTCGTATAAAAGAAATTCCTTGTTAAAGTTTGTTTTAAAATAAATACATAAATGAAAATCATAACAATGGTAATAAATCTTGTGTGGAACTTTAGAGTTTTCATGAACCACCATGGACTCTTATTTTCCAAACATTAAAGAAATTCGAAATCAAATCGAACCGAAATCTGGGTATTCGTGTACAGACTTCCAGTTAAAACACATTGTAAAACATAGAGGAGTGCAACCAAATTCTTTTCACAAAAAGAACATGATCGCGGTGAAAACTTAAAGTTGTGACTCATATGGCTTTGAAAGTGGTATGCTTTGGCCTAATAGGATTCATGCTTAACTCTCCAGGTAAGCAACTGGGTCCCGCGTCTGATTGGGATTTATAAGCACTGCTTATCCTTTGGTTTCAATAACCTTGGTGTCAAGAGTTTCGGAAAACAAGCACGTCCCCCTTCCAGTTACTACATACCCGCCATAACGAACCATCTTTAAGAAGAAGAAATATCAGAACAACACAATAAAAATCGATTATTGAAAATTTTAAAAATCTTTGCTTTTAGGCATAAGCCTTGGACTTGTGTGTGCTTTGTGTACATGAGGTTTAAATCAATTGACAATAAAATATTAAGCAAGTGCATTGAAAAATCACATAAGGCCCACATAATTTTCTAATCATGCAACCTAAAAAATTAAGCAAATAAACTATAAATAACTAGAACACTACGTCAAATATCCTATCTCATAGTCACGGCTCTGATACCAATCTGTAACACCCCGGCTAAAGCAAAATACGCCCGGGTGTGACGTACAGATTTCCCAAAACAAATGTGACACTATTAAGTGGCAATAATATCATTAATTCATTTAAATCCCAAGTACACAAGTTTATCAAATGAAAAAATACAAAGAAAAAGGAACAAAACACGTCTTCTTGTGTATTCTTTAAATAACCTAACTTCTAGTGTCATTCGTCATTTCATCCTCTAATGTAAGTACCTGTAGCATATATATAAAATAAAGTCAACTAATTGAATAGTTGGTGAGTTCACAAAAGTTTGATACAAGTACATAAAAACCATTCAATTCCATGAAACTTTGTGTAGTAATAGCGCAAGCAAGGTCTTTTCCATTCGGTAATAACCAAATGTACTCGGACCAGGGGTCCCTATTCCACTCAGAACATCGAGGTCCTAAGTTCACGCGATGAGTTATCTTACCCAAACAAACATGAGAAGTATACATAAGAAAATAAAGTCAAAACCGAGAACATAGTCGTTAGATTTAATCCAAACGGATGTATAGAACTCCGGTTATGATATCTTCAGCAAATAAGCGAGCTGGTACTGACCAGAATCCGAACAACGAGTTGGAAGTCGGGTTTTGGTCAGTACACCCAAAATTTCAAAAAAAACTAAAAAGTCTTCTAACCCGAAAGCTAATTTTGACCAGAAGATACATAAATCAAATAGTCAATCTTGCTGACAATTTTGCCCTTAAACGGGTCGGAGTCCAATTGACATGGTAAATCCTCTCAATCTCAGAAGTTGATTGAGGGATTTTGTAAAGGAGATTAAAACCTACAATATTGAAGAATAAAACTTACCCAAACGAGGATTGGAACTAGGAGAAATTGTGGTCAACGTGGTCTTGAAGCATGAAAGTAAACGGCAGCTTGAAGAACTTGATTAATCTTGAAGAAACTGACAATGAAGAAGGAACATTTGTGGGATATGGGGACGATGGCTGGACTTCAGTAGTTTTTAGGGTTTATAGGTATGTTTTGATTTAATATTGAGTGTTATAATGCATTTACGAAGGAATCCACTCGAATAGGAAACAAAATAAGCTATTAATGAGAAAATTGGGTATAATAACTAACGAAATTTGGCTTAGAAAGCAAGTAAACGGTTTGGGCTGATTTGGGACATTAATGATATCTCGGAGCTTAAGTTTTGTTAATTTAGTCAAAAATATGCAAAACTAGTCCCTGTACTTCTATTAATGCGATTTTTAGCCATTTTAAGCGATTTTAAAGGTTTTTAAGCATAGTTTAACGAGTTTGAAAGTTATATGAATATAAAATAAGTCCAACAAAGTTAAATACTAATAAATATAAGATTTTAATAATTTGAAATATCCGAAATATATTCCCGAGTCGGGCAAACGAATACGAATTCAAATACGAAAACCCGAGTTGTTACAGGTAAGGCTATATAAGGAAATACTATGTCATATTTATGACAACGACTAACTACACTTTCCTAAGCAGACATGATACTTTGTACGGAAAGCAGCCACACCTGACATTCCACATAGAAACCTAAAGATATTTCCTTTTGAATTTTTCACTGATTACTATGAATGGAAATCTTTTGAGTTTATAGCGTGTTTGTTAGAATTGTGTTATTAAAGCAACATCCTGATTATTATTGATTTCGTCTTTAATAATTAAGGGGTTTTCACATTTTTTATTTCGTAATCCGTCTTGTCAACATTAATTTGTGGGTTACGAGTTTGGTAGTGAGTAAATTGATTGTGAAGCTTTTACTGATCTATTGTGATTTAAGGTTGAAGAGGATGACATAAGCAGAACACTGTTTCATTGAATAGTGACATCAGCTGTTATGTTCTTCATTATGCGGATCTACAATCAACTTGGGTTTAAAATTATTTCAATCACAGTTTTATATTGATTTTGATTTGTTTTAAGTCTAAATCTTGGTTTAATCCATCTGTTTTCATTAGATCCAAGGATTTCACCGTAGATTTGAAGTTTTCAAAGTCTGTTTTAATTTTCCAAAATTTTCACTTTAAAAGCTTGGTAAAAGCATCAAAAATATTTTCAAACAAATGTATGACCAAGGTGTCTACTAACAAGATTCCAAGTTATTTAGGTCAAGAAAATTATATCAACTGGAAGCAACTGTTTGAGGCTGTTTTTTGTTATAATGACAATGAACTTTGGAACTCCATCAGAAATGGTCCATATGTGCCTACTGAAGGAACAAACAAAAATCAAGCGATTGAAAGACAAATGAAGAAAAGGGATGAAAAAGCACTTTCAATGTTGAAATTGGGTCTATCATGGGAAATTTTGACCAATGTGAACCATCACACAACTGCAAAGGCCATGTTTGATGCAGTGGTAGAAATGTTTGAAGGTAATATTGAATTAAAAGATATTAAGAAGGACATGTTGAAGTAACAGCTTGACAGATTTGAGTTTAAGGGATGAGAAAGGCTGAAATCAGTTTACAAAGATTTGTTGCAACTGTCAACGAAATCATAACAACTTATCTTGCTATTACTGATTTTGATCTTAACAAGAAGCTATTATCTTAATTGTCTGGTGAATGGTATACAACAAGTAAGTTTACCAAGGAAAAGGCTAATTTTCCCAATTTCAAGCTTGATGATGTGATATGTTTTCTTCAAGCTGCTAAACATGAAATGATTGAAAATCAAATGATCAAAGAGGAGAATCCTAGTTTCCAAGTTACAAATGCCCTAATAGCTCCAATGGGAAATTTGCCTACCAAGAATAAGCAGGAGATTCCTATTATTGAATCGCCTAATGACTTTAATGTTGAAACTCTTAGAGTTTATGTAGCAAGTCAAGCTTCAGGCAACCAATCTGGACAACAATGATTCAATATCCAAATGATTGATGATGGTCATACCTCTTCTATGGCTTATGGACATGCACCATATGTTTCTAGCAAGTCAACTTAAGGAAATGGATATCAAGCTTTGTTTTCAATGTTTACTGAATCCTATAATGCATTTGTGACCAAGAGCTTGATTCATACAAACGTTGTACAAGAAGATTTGGAACATATTGATGTAGATGATCTTGAAGATATGGATTTAAAATGGCAAGCAGCCATGTTGTCTTTGAGAAGCAAAAGGTTGTACAACAGGTTTGAGAGATCTACATTCTCTGGTCCAAATGACAGGATTAGATTTGATAATCCAAGGCAATATGCTACAATTGTCAACAACCTGGTCATTTGCCAAGAGAATGCAATCAAAAAAGACAATTCCAAAACAACAACAACAACAACAACCATCTTCAAAGGAATCAGCATCAACATCAAAATCAAGGTCAAGGTCAGAAGCAAAGGCAGTTCAACAATAACAACTTTCAGCCACAACAGAACAATCAGCAACTTATTCCTCTACATCAACAACCTAATTAAAGAAACCAACTGAATCATCCACAAGCCACTGGAAATCAAAGTAGAGCCTATGCACCACAACCAAGTAACCAAGGAAACGTTGTTGTATCTCAACAACCTTAACATGGGTTGTTTGACTGGAGCAATCACGCAGAAGAGATTGAAAAGGCCCATGTAGCATTTATGGCTAAAATCAATGAACAAGCTAAATCTTTAACATCTCAGGTACATTTTTAAATTTTTCAATCTTCGATTTACTTGATATGAATGACTTATTGAGAAAAGAGGTTGGTGAATTGCAAGCTGAGTGTTTCAAGAAGGAAAATATAATCAACGTGTATGATATGAGTGAAATAACATATGAAAATCAAATAAAAAGTCTAGAACAAGATTGTCTAGATAGTTATGAGGCTCAGTCAAGATACACCATTGAAATAGAAGGATTGAAGAAGATTTATTTGGATGAAACAGTCAAAAATACCCAACTTCAAGTTGATGTTGATTTTCTGAAGAATTTAGTTACAACTGGCAACATATGTGGGAAATTGGTGAAGATTAAAGCTGAAGATAAGTATAAAGTTGTTTGTAAGTCCCGAATCTAGATCACTACAATTATGATATCAACCCGAGCACAATGCTAATGCGGAATCCTAACACAGTGGTAATTCAAGAACAATGATACGAAACAGACACGATAATACTCCACATGCACACGATTATATTAATAAACCGTCTGGTACATGAGATTACACAAAAACGTATTGCTCTCTTGATGGTGGCTATGAGAGTATTCAATAACTGCTCAGCAACTGATCAACCCCTAAACCCTATACAAGTATTCTCTATATATAGGGAAGCTAACAATCGAGCCCAAAGCCAAGTGATCTCGGTTTACAAAATAGCCCACCATGAAACCCAACAACACTTAGAACTAAGTACAAACCACCAAATATGGACCTAACAATCTCCCCTTGGTTTGTAGCTTCGTTCTTGTTTATTTCACTTCAAACTATCCTAACCGAAATCCCGATTTCGGTATTACACCGATGTAATTCTTCAACTCGTCTTTGTTTATGTCACCTTAGTCTTGATCATGTCACGGCCTTTTGATATGCGTCAGTCTAACCAAATTATGGCCCAACAATCTTGCCCTCAGACTGATGCTTTCAAGATATTCAGAATCTTTACTAGAACATAATCAGCAACTTCAGTGAACAGCAACTTCCGCATCTGCATCCAATAATCTATCATCTCCCCCTTGTTTGACAACATCATCCAATTTGAATCTCAGATACTTCATATGCTTCAGTTGCAAGAAATCAGTCTTGAAAGAACAATCAACTTTGATAGAAAGATCAACCAAAATATTTTGAAAACAATTAAATAAAACAAAATAAGAAAGACATATTTTTGAATTCTTTTTTATTTTCTAATTTTTTATGATTTTCTTGAAAAGACTTGAAATGAGATCATACCAGCTAAACCAACTATAACACAATAACCGATATCAGATTTCATGAGCTGAAAACTTCAAAACAATTTCTTAACACATTTGTTTCAACAAGAGTAATCAAGAAGTAAAAATAAATGAAATAAAACAAAACTAAAAACAACAGATAAAACAAATTTAATCACCCGGTTTTCTTGTAATTTAGAAAAAATTTGGGATCAAATTTCAGTTTTGATAAAAACGCCGCCTTTTATGAAAAGATCCAAACATGGAATCATATTGTTTAAGGTGTTTTCACAAAGATTCATGTTCAGCGTTATTATGACATAAAGAAACAGGTTGATAGCAGGTATCACATATTTAGCATGATTTTCATTGTGTCAGTGATATGATTAGGGTTCAGTTCGGCATAAAGCTTAGATGCACATCACTCATGGATCTGTGATGCTTCATATATCTTCTCAAAGCCTCCTATCTCTTCTCAAAGCGCATTTGGCTTTCCCCAGATCACCCCAATTTGACTCCAACCTCCTAGTGATTGATCAAAAGATTTTAATAGATAATCAAATAGAATTTTTAAGCTTTAAGGTTGAACGTTGGACTTACAAGCCATCCGGACTTACATGCCTTTCATTCGAGACATGACAGGACTTATTTTTGTGCCCCCATCTCTATAGTTCTAGTTTGACCCTTTAAGCTTTTGAAATACGAATTTTTTTTTTTTAATTTTTGCTTCACAATAATCCTTTTTTTTTATTTTTCTTTATTTTTAATTATATATTTTTTTTTCTTTTTTTTATAACTTGAGCAAAAACTTAGAAACATAATATTTTTGGTGATCAAGACACTAACGGGCTCGTGTATGACTGGGTAATTGTTTTTCTGCCTATTATTCGGAGAGATGTATATGGAGACATGCACATTTCTTCAAAATGACTCTCCACAGTAAGTTTAGCAAATTTAGTTTATATCACTTTAACTTTTACGCATCATAGAAAGCTACCATACAAATCAATGACTGTTCTAGAGCCTTTTAAGCTTAATAACTTCACCCGTTAGGCACACAGAAACAATTTATCTATCACTTTCCAAGGGTTGGATCAGTTTTCATTTGAAAATATTTTGAAGCTTCTAAAAAGCTGTTAACTGAATAATCATATCACTTCCCAGAAGACACACATGTTAAGAACTCAGTCACCCCGGCCACTCTTCAGTTTTAAGGTAAATGGCTATCCCGTAAGACCACAAGTGGTTAACAGAACCAAACACATATGATAATACGTGTCCCTCCAACATGGAATTACCGACATAATTTTAAGTGAAAGAATTCAAAACACAAAAACACATCACAATCGCCCCGGATGCTTTCAGTTTTAAGATGAATGACTATCCTGTGAATCTACAAGTAGATCACCGGACAAAACATATACAAGTATATGTTCTTCAAACTTGATTAACCGACATAATTTTAAGCAAGAGTGAAGTTTGAAAGACATAGACAAAACTTTTATAAATTAAATTTTTATTTTTTTATTTTTTATTTTTTTTAAACACACACAAACACTTCACACACACTTTTTGAATTTTTTTAATTTTCTCCCCCTAAATTTGTACATAAAATTTGACCGAAAGGAAAACTTTTATGTACAAATTTAACCTCAAAAAGACTCAATCGTCGAAACATAGAATTTAATAAACACTTTTATGACGTGTAATAGTCAGCCAACTAATGTACTATCATTTCTCATGCATGTTCAAGTCATTTTCTCATTTTTCGGAAACAAAATACACTATACTTGAAAAACTATACGTGAACATATTTTTGTATTTTTTTTATAAAAATTTAAAATTTTAAAATTTTTTGACTGATCAATCTTTCATACCAAAGTGATGCGGTTACCTTTTATCTTCAAGACATCATTTTCCCATTTGTGAGAATCTCCCCCTAAGAATAAGCTTGTTTTGAGATTCTGCATCCTTGTGAGTTGAATGTCTGGAGCAAACCTTTTAATATGCAATATATTCCCTGATTTGTTCCTACACACTTAGAGAGCAGATCAAAAACGTTCTATCACCCTAAAATCCCATCTAGGGAAAAAATAATCCATTTTATGATTTAAAGATTTAACAACGATGGATATTTGCCCTGTCATGTGCCTGGAACAACCCATTTAATAAACAATGAATTTGTGGTTGTTCCTACACGTATAGCGGGATCAGTTGGACATAGGAACCCAAGTCATAAATGTCTAGGCGTTCCCTTGAGCATCAATATATGTGAAACTCTTGCCAACTCATATCTTTCCCATCTTTAACAGAATCATTTGTTAATACAGATTCTGTTTGCTGAGTTTTAAGTTTCCAAGTCTGTCTTGGTTTAGTGAAATTTGAAAGAACAGACTTTGGAGTAGAGCAATTCGAATTCGAATTCGAATTCTTAGAACACTCAACACTCTCGACTTCGGAAAATTTATTTTTCTTTTAACAGTTTCTAAATCATTTGAGTGTAAACATGTCATATTAACTTTGAATCTTTGAGTATCTGTGACCCGTTGTACAGATACACGTGGTTTTCTAAAATAATCGTTTTGTTTAACAGCTAGATTCGGTTGAAACCTGTTACCTTTCACTTGAGGAATGTGTCTATTAACAGCACGGTAGTAACACTCCCTTGCCAAATGCCCGCTGTTCCCGCAGACGAAACACACCTTCATCCTTCTTCTAATGTCAACGGAAGCACTTGCATCATGTTGGAATTCCTTCTTAGGGAAGTTTTTCCATTCTTCTTTCCCTTTGGTGCAGCCTTCTGATTTTGCTTGTAATAGGGAACATATAGACGATGAACACAATTTCTGGCTATATGTCCTGGCGTGCCACAGTGGTAACATGTTTTCCTCTTAATATAAGTGGCACCCACTGATTTATCAACACATGGACATCCGGAGGATCTATGAGGACGTGACTGTCCTTGTTGTGCTGATTTCTTATTTGCCTTCCATTTGTTTCCACAACTATGTGTATTATTATTAGTACAATTTTGTGTTGTGGTGTCATCTGAGTTTGATGACACGTTAGAATGAGATTCACTTTCACTAGCCTGAACTCCTTTACTATCAGAAGCTACATCATTTACTATATCTGCACAAAAAGTAGAAGCATCAAAATTGTTCACACATTTAAAAACAGGCTTGATTTCCTTTAGGTATCATGATCCAACAGTTTCAGATTTAACCTGCTTACCATACTTCATGTCTTTTACCTTTTCTTCCTGCTCTTTTGTAAGAGGAAGACTGGTATAGTTGTCATTGTATGGTGGGGGTACTTGACTATATCCTATACCCTCACCATCGTTTTCTTTCCACCATAATTGATTTTCAATTATTGAGTTGACTACTTTACTAGAACCCTTTAATTTTTTAAAATCAAGTTCAGCCCTTTCAAACTTACTAGTTAAATTCAAGATCTCTAACTTGGAGGCTTCCAGTTTAGTAGTTAACTCAGCAATTTCGTGTTTGACATCAAGATAATGACAACCTTTTATACTAAGATCAGACTTAAGTTTTTTAATATCCTTGTTTTGAGCTTCTATTTTTTCTAGAAAACCCGTTTCATTTTTCTTCATTTTAAAATTCTCTGATTTTATTCTTTCCATATCTCTACTTAGACTGTCATTATGAAGCTTATACATTTCTATTTTCTCACCACAATTTAAAGAACATGGTTGAAAACTTAGCTCATATGAATTTGCTACTTGTGAGGGAGCAGACTGATTAAGAGTAACTCCAAACATTGAGATGGGTTATGGAGAATCTATTGAGTAGTTAAAGGAATTGATCTGATTTTCCCGCCAAATGTTTCGGAAAAAAAATATGATCGCCAAAATTATCAAGAAAGATGTCTCAATCAAAAGAAATGTCTAGGAAAAATTTCGTTCAAGACAAAATTTTTCGATTTTTCCCGCCAAAAATTCACCGAAAAAAATTGTTATCGCCAAAATTTTCAAAAATGAATTTTTACTTATAAGGAGTATTCAGGAAAAATTTCGTTCAAGAAAATTTTTCCCGCCAAAAATGTTTATTTTTAATTATTCCTTGACTGAGAACTCCTCTTGACCGAGAACAATGGTAGACCGAGAACAGTAGCGTTGACCGAGAACTCACAAAAGTTGACCAAAAACTGTAATTGACCGAAAACAGAGAACTTTGACCAAGAACTGGTATAATGTTGACCGAGAACCAGTGGCCGAGAACGATCGTTTTTAGCCGAAATCTCTTAAGTTGGGCAGAGAATTGTGTTTAATGGCCGAAATCTAGTCAAACAGTTGAATTTTGGCAGTAACAAATTCCCGAATTTAGTGGGATTTGATTTGTTTCCAAACAAACAACAAATCTTTCACCAAAATTAATTCTTCTTCTTCTCCGATAAACTACTCGCCGGAAAAATCACCAACACCACCAAACCTTAATATCTTGAATCCGTTGATATCACAATAACGAGCCTGAATAGGTCTAAGGCTCAGATACCAATTGAAAGTCCCGAATCTGGATCACTACAATTATGATATCAACCCGAGCACAATGCTAGTGCGGAATCCTAACACAGTGGTAATTCAAGAACAATGATACGAAATAATATGAATATGACAAACACGATAATACTCCACATGCACACGATTATATTAATAAACCATCTGGTACATGAGATTACACAAAAATGTATTGCTCTCTAGATGGTGGCTATGAGAGTATTCAATAACTGCTCAGCAACTGATCAACCCCTAAACCCTATACAAGTATTCTCTATATATAGGGAAGCTAACTATCGAGCCCAAAGCCAACCGAGATCCCTTAGTGATCTCGGTTTACATACATAGCCCACCACGAAACCCAACAACACTTAGAACTAAGTACAAACCACCAAATATGGAACCAACATTGTTCTGCCACCTTTTAGTGATAAATATTCCTTAAAGGTTGACAAAGAGAAAAGAGAAGCTTATATAGATCAGTTCAAGAAGGTATTCGGTGAGAAAGAGGAATTCATTGAAAACTATAAGAATGTTGTTGTGAACGAAGATAGAGGAGTTTGGGTTGAAGAATGATAACACAAAATAAAGTGAAAATGACATATCTGTTTGTAAGTCCCGAATCTGGATCACTACAATATGATATCAACTAAACGAGTATTGGTGCGGAATACCAAGACTCGGTGATTCAAGAAAACGAGTAGGAACAGTAAAAGTAACACGGAATTGCTTCAAAACACACGTATATTATTGAATACGTCGGGTGCTTAAGCACTTACAATGATAGATCACAAATACTAGGAATGAACAACACTTTACCCTATACATCACATCTCTATATATAAGGATAACAACCAACAAGGCCAGCCCAAACAAACAAGAGCCCACCGAGAACACATAAGTGTTCTCGGTTTACATGTAACCCACATCCCAAGCCCAAAATCACTAGATTAAGTACAAACCACCAAACTTTGGCCCAACAATATCCCTCTTGGTTTGTAGCTTTATCTTTAGTCTTGTTTCATGTAATCAATGTCTGCATCCTTCAACCCTCCAGCCCAAAACTTGTTATTGGTAATAGACGCTACCATTCTTGTGTATTCTTTGGCTGCTGTTTCAAAAATACCATCAGCAACAATTTGAAACGTGCTGAGCGTCTTGATATCCCTCTCATGAAATTTCAACAAATCCTTAGGATCAACAAAATGGTATTGACCTTTCCTTTTTTGTAGTTTGACAACAGCTGTGGCAGTAAAAGAATCATAGAACCAGAATCTCATGTTATCCAATGTACCATCGGGAATGGCACCTGGTAAGGGAATGTAAGTAGCTTTCTTTGTGGGAGGCCACATCACATTTACCATAGTTTTCCCAGTTCTTGGATCCAAGACTCCTTTGGCTTTCTTCAGGAAGGAATCAGTAGTAGTCATGTGTGGAAAGCCTCTATCAACCTGACGCTTCAGAAAATTGAAAAAATATGTTCCTCTTTTGTCATTTGTTGGATTGGTAAATGGAGCATTAATTAAGTCACTCAAATCAACTTTAGTCCAAGAACCAAAGTCTTTCATCTTTTTATAGTACTCCATTGTTCCTGAATATCTCTTAACCCACCACATATTCTTATATGCATCGAAACCCCAGGATAAAACTCCAGATCGATCACCGTATTTATCAGAGAATCCCTTTTGAAGCGTAATAAAATATCTCTTTGGGTGATCTGAAGATACAACATTCTGATCTGAGTTCTTCATTACCAGAAACTTCTTCTTCCCTTTTTCAATAAGTTTCTTCTTAATTCTTTCAGATTTTTCTTTTGTGACAGATGGTGCATCCAAGTACTGGTTTAGGGACTCTGATTCTTTTTGTCGACTAACACCAGTGTTATCGTCTGGATGAACATCAGAATCTTTGTCTTGATCAGCAGTGGGAGGTTGATATGCCATATCTTCATTACTTTTGAACAAATCTCCAAATTTCTGAACTAGCTTTTGTTGGAGATCGAGATGCATAGCTGTTAAACCTCCCACGCCGGACTGCAGCTCTTTAATCTTGGAGTCTTTATCTAAGTTGCTAGCCTCAAGTTCCTGGATACGGACATCTTTAACTACTGAATCCTGCTCAAACTCAAAGACTCGACGTTGTAGCGCTTGAACATCCACATGAGCATTCTCAAGAACACTCCTTTTCCCTTGTTCTGAAGATAGGCTTCCTGCATAGCAAGGATTTGAGCAACCTTTTCTGAAACACCTGAACTTGACTGACCTTGATCAAATTGACCAGATGACCCAGAGGGAATATCTGCAGTATCAGTGTGTGGAATATTTGTTTCAAAATCGAAATCATCACCGAAATCACTGGACAACAGCTCCATAAATGTTGGCTCAGTAGTAGATGCAACTGGTTCAGTTTGCGATTCTGGAGCATGTGATTCTGGTTGATCAGTGTTTTATTGAGGGCTAGTGGTTGATTCTGGTGCTGGTGCGAGTGTTGGTGTTGGTGTAGCTATGGTTGTTTCAACTTCACTGACCAACTCGATAGATCTCAAATCATCCCTTTTTCATTTTCGATGGATTAGATCAGCAGTTGGCTCTTCAACATAGTCTTCCTTAGTGTTTTCAGTAACTGTCTGAGGAGGCTTCACAGCAGTTGACAGAAATAGGACTTTAGCAGCTTCGAGGGCTTTAATCTTTCATCATCTGTAAGAGTACTTTGCTGACAGTGCTCTTCTTCATCTTCCTCATCATCGGAGATCTCAAATGTAGCAGCACATGGTTGAGCGGGTGCCACATGTTCGTCAGCAACCTGAGCTACGACAGGCTCAGCTTCGGTCTCAGCAAAACGACCGAATTTTACCAGTGGTTTCAATCCCCTATAAACCACTTTGGCTCCTTTTCTTGACTGCTTCATTAACCCAAAGGAATTGGGTCCCATAGACTTCATATCCAAGGTCTCAATAGATTTAACCAAGTCGGTGTAGTGAGAATCAAAAATCTTCTGTAAAAACCTTGGATACATCAAGAACATCTCCTTCTTCTTTGCCCTTAGAATGCTCATCATTTCATTGAAAACAAACTTGGAATAGTTGTAATTCCAACCCATGATCAGAGCAGCAACGGCAGACATTTGGGTGTGACTGATTTCATCTGAACCTCCCTTTCTTCCCGAGATACATGTGAAGAACGTGTGCAGTAGGTATCTCCAGTAAGTGTGAAACAACTTCTTGATTGCCGGTGGATAAGTGCCTTCATACCCCATTCTTGTAATAACTTAAGTAACTTCAGCTGCAGAGTACTCTGTTGGGTAGTTAGGTTGATCCCCAAACAAAAGTACCTCTCTGATAATGGCTTCAGTAACAGTAACCGGCTTCGATTGTATTTTGGAGTCGATTGAAATAACTCCATCTGCCCCTTGATTGATCTTTGCATTGTTCCAGAAATCAGTAACCATCTTCTTGCAAATGACAGGATTTTCTCGAAGAGCATGAGAAATTCTGCAAGTATTGAGTCCAACTATCATCGACTTGAATTCTTTGTGAGCCAATGGTGGATCATACAAGTGACCAGCTATGTTATGAGTATCAACATACTTTAACGAGCTCTGATCGGCCATATCTGCACCAAACTTAACAAGTTAGATAATAGTAATTGACATTTGAACCATAAATTAGGATACACTTGGATTATTAAGCATAGGTGGGCCCAAATAAACTTATGTGACAGTCCAGGCTACATTGGAGTGGCCCAATATTATACCACAATGAAGATCTGGGGCCAAACAGTGAGAATTGGGCCCGGCAGGGGGGATCTCGGTCAAAGTAAGGGAATTCTCGGTCAACAGAGATCAATGAAAATCAACTGAGAACAGAGGTTCTCGGTCAGCACAATCAACCGAGAACCTCTGTTCTCGGTCAGCACAATCCACCGAGAACAGAGGAGTTCTCTGTCAATAAATGACCGAGAATGAGATTATATGACAAGATATGGGAGTTCTCGGTCAACGAAAGTCAAACCGAGAACTCCTTGCCAGCTGGGGCTGAGAACCGCTTGTATTCCACCTTGGAATATGTGTAATCATCTTCAACCTACCGAGATCCCCAAAAACCTTCATTAAACCTGCAACATATGTATTAAACTCAACCGAATCTCAAATCGAAGCTAATACGTCCATCAAAAAAAAACCATCCGTAAGAACAGTTCATGACAACACAACAGTAAGCCTCAGTGACATGTAAATCTCATGTAACCTAATCCAGTACCTGCTAGTCACAAAACAAACTTGAAGCTTTGATTAGTGAAAAAGTATTGATCTCGGCAAGGAGTGTTATAGAAGAGGATCTCGGCTGAGATGATTAGTGGGTTTGTATTTTGTGAAATAATAAAAGTGAATACAGGAAACCCTTAAAATATGTATACCAAATGCAGCGGGCCAAAAACTCCTAATGGGCTCAAATAAGGCCGAAAACAGTCAAAAGCTTAATTAGATTCAAGATCCAACAGAAGAGTGACCCAAGTCTTTCAACCCAAAGTAAATAAAACTTAATTTCACGAGCATTTCAAGGAGAGTAATTTCGAGATAAAATAGCAGGATTAGACAAAACAAAACAAAATAAAATAAGATAAAATCAAACAGAAATTAAAAAATAAATCCACACAACAATGAAAGACAACTCCCTTTATTATTTTTGTTTTGTGATCAAATTTCAGTTCTTCGTAAAACTGCTGCCCTTTTATGAAAAGACCCGAACATGGAATCATATCGTTTAAGAGGTTGTCACAAGGATTCATGTTCAGCGCTATTATGACATTAAGAGACAGATTGGTAGCGTGTATCCCATACTTAGCATGATCTTTCATCGAATCAGTGATATGATTAAGGTTCAGTTAGGCATAAAGCTTAGATGGACATCACTCATGGACCTGTGATGCCTCCTATCTCTTCTCAAAGCTTATTTGGCTTTTCCAGATCACCCCAATTTGACTCCAACCCCTAGTGCTTGATCAAAAGATTTTATACAAAGCAGGCTTAGTTTTTAAGGTTGAACGTTGGACCTAGTGCCAGTAAACATGACAGGACTTACTTGTGTGCCCCCATCTCTGTAGTTCTAGTTTGACCCTTTAAGCCTTGAAAAAGAAGTAACCTAAATAGAAATAAGTGACTGCAATCATCATTTTTTTTTTGCTTCAATAATAAAAATAACAGCTTAATAGTACAATATTTTTGGTGATCAAGACACTAACGGGCTCGTGTATGACTGGGTAATTGCTTTTCTGCCTATCATTCGGAGAGATGTATCTGGAGACATGCACCTGTCTTCAAAATGACTCTCCACATTAAGTTTAGCAAATTTAGTTTATATCACGTTAACTTTTACGCATCTTGGAAAGTACCATACACATCAATGACTGTTCTAGAGCCATTTAAGCTTAATAACTTCACCCGTTAAGCACACAGAAACAACTTATCTATCATTTTCCAAAGGTTGGATCAATTTTCATTTGAAAATATTTTAAAGCTTCAGAGAAGCCCGTTAACTGAGTATTAATATCACTTCCCAAGGAGTTAAGAAAAACACACGTGTTAAGGATTCAGACACCCCGGTCACTTTAAGCTTTCAGATAAATGGCTATCCATTGTAACCACAAGTGGTTAACCAGACTAAACATGCATGAAAACACATATCCTTCCAGCTCAGAGTTACCGACATAATTTTAAGTGAAGGAATACAGAACACAAAAACTCATCATAATCGCCCCCGGCGCTTTCAGTCGTTAGGTAAATGGTTATCCTGTGAAACTACAAATAGAACACCGGACCAACCATATACAAGTATATGTCCTTAAAACTTGAGCAGCCGACATAATTTTAAGCGAAAATGAATCTTGAAAAACTCAAAACGTTTAATATTTTTTTATAAATAAATGAAGACAACTAACACATACTATTTTTCTCTTTTTGATTTTTCTCCCCCTAAATTTGTGCAAAGATAAACACAACTGTACAAATTTACCACCAAAAGGACTCAATCCTCGAAACGAAGCATTTTAAGAAAACTCATAAGCACATTAAATTTTGTTGTTCCGACCGGTTTTGTAAATAAGTCCGTCACGTTATTATCGGTGTGGACCTGTTCAAGATGAATCAAATTTCGATCGAAACCGTCACGAATAAAATGAATTTTAATATCGATGTGCTTGGTTTTAGAATGTTGGACTGGGTTTTTCACAATAGAAATGGCCGCATCATTATCACAGAAAATAGGGGTGTCAAGAAATTCCAAACCGTAATCCAACAACTGGTTTTGCATCCAGATAACCTGAGAACAGGAAGCGGATGCGGCAACATACTCTGCTTCGGCTGTCGAAGTGGACACTGTTTGTTGTTTCTTACACTGCCATGAGATGAGCCGATCTCCGAGAAACTGGCAACCAGCTGACGTGCATTTCCTGTCAATGTCATCTCCACCATAATTGCTATCAGCAAAAGCATAAAGATCAAATTCTGATTGTTTGGGATACCAAAGTCCTAACTTCGGTTGTCCCTTCAGATATCTAAAAATACGTTAAACAGCAATGAAATGAGAGAGTTTAGGATTAGCCTGGAAGCGAGCACATTGGCAGACTGCGAACATTGTGTCGGGACGGCTGGCTGTGAGATACATCAGAGACCCGATCATTGATCGATAGTATGTTTGATCTACGGGACTTCCTTCAGGATCAAATGACAATAGCGGTCTTTCTGCCATTGGAGTATTAGCACTCTTGGAATCTTGAAGCTCAAACTTAGCCAGCATGTCTTTAACATACTTTCCTTGATGCAACAGAATTCCTGTCGGGCTTTGGCAAACCTGTAAACCCAGAAATGTTGTCATTTCACCCAACGAGCTCATCTCAAATCTTTTCTTCATAACACCCTCAAATTCTTTGCACAAATCAGCACTGGTGGAACCGAAGATGATGTCATCAACATAAATCTGGACCAGAATCAAATCCTTTCCGACAATTTCCGAAACAAAGTTTGATCAATTGTTCCACACTTGTAGCCGTGGTTAAGAAGGTACGCGGTGAGTGTAGCATACCAAGCCCGTGGAGCCTGATGTAACCCGTACAGAGCCTTGTCTAACTTGTAAGCATGATTTGTTTCCTAGAGTCAACGAAACCCGGTGGCTGATCAACATAAATTTCTTCTTTGAACTCACCATACAAAAACGTTGTTTTAACATCCATCTGATATACAGTGCAACCCATATACGACGCATATGCCAGAAAAATTCTAATTGCCTCAAGTCTAGCCACTGGAGCATAGACTTCTGTGTAATCTAACCCTTCTACCTGGTGAAACCCGCGAACTACCAATCGTGCCTTATTACGAACAATAACCCCGGTGCCATCTTGCTTGTTTCTAAATACCCATCTTGTATCAAGAGCTTTCTTTCCTTCCGGCAGTTTAACCAATCTCCATACCTTCAACTTATCAAACTGATTCAGTTCTTCATGCATGGCGTCAACCCAACTAGGTTCTTGAAGTGCCATTTCAACATTCTTTGGCTCGATTTGAGATATGAAGCAGGAAAACATACAAATGTTTATGTGTCCGGTCTGACTTCTGGTGGACACACCTGCTTTAATGGGGCCTATGATTTTTTCAATCGGATGATACTTTTGGATTCTTGAGGGAATTAGTTGATCAGAAACATCAATGTTAGGTTGAAGATTTGTTACGTTCTCCCCAGAATCAGTAAGGGGGTTTTTCCATTCAGACGTCGCTGTACTGTGTGAGTACGAGGTGCCGGCAACATATTCATCTGGAATGGCGTCGGGAAACAGTGTGCTCCCGAATATTTGACGAACGGAACACTCCCCCTCAACATTTGCAGTATTCTCAGACGAGATTTGTGAACAATCGGTCTCTGAAAGTTGATTAGACTAATTATCGGTTTTAGTCGAAACACTAGTCGGCTCAATAGCCTCATCATCCAGTAGCGGAGAGATATGTGACAGTGACGGAGAACTGTCTCGCGTAACTTCCACTGTGGAACCATCTTGAGAATCTGTGTTGATGACTGGAAATACATTGAAGGGCTTGAAGAATTCATTGTAGTCGAATAACCAATCGGGACCTACACAGGCGTCAGTCACATTTTCTTCTAGCCAACGAATTTCATAAGACTCTAGAATCTGCTTAGTTGACTTGTTGTAGACCCACTATGCTGTATTTCCCGCATATCCAACGAAGTAACACCATCCGCTGCGGCCCCAAATTTAGGAGTGGTTTCTAGATTTAGTAATGTGAACGGACACCTGAAAGCTCTGAAACGTGCGACAGTGGGTTGATGACCATAAACGATCTCATACGGAGTCTTCATCTTGGACTTATTAATTATCACCCGATTCTGGACATAACATGCCATGTTGATGGCTTCTGCCCAGAAAAACAGTGGCAATTTGGAGTCACATAACATCGTTCTTGCTGCCTCGATTAGAGTTCTGTTTCTTCTTTAGGCGACACCATTTTGTTACGCTATACTGACGAAGCACCCCCTTTTCTGAGCAAAAATGATTCAGAACTGCATTCTTGAATTCCGTTCCATTATCACACCGGATTCCTTTCAAATTTAGGTTCAGTTGATTCTCCATTAACACCACAAACTTCTTGATCAGATCTGCAGTTTCACTCTTATTTGACAAGAAAAATACCCAGGTAAAACGTGAGTAGTTATCAGCAATAACAAGACAGTAAGAGCTACGAGACAAACTTAGGACATGGACTGGCCCAAAGAGGTCCATATGAAGTAACTGAAAAACTGATAAGATGGTATTAATTAACTTAGGCTTGTGAGAATTTTGATGATGTTTACCCAAAGCACAAGCAACACATTTTTCGACAGTCACAAAATCCTTGATAGGTAAGCCACGCACTAAATTGTTTTTAGCAAGACGATTTAGATTTTTTGTATTAGCATGACCAAGCCGACGATGCCAAAGCATCGCATTATGTTCTGACACTTTTGAAAACAAACAGGTTATTTCGTCAGGAACATTTTTGTTCATGTCGATCACATAAGCATTATCTTTTCGTTGTGATCGAACAAAAATCCATTCTTCTGGAATGATTATACCAGGTTTCAGAATTAAGCACTCCTTTTTAGTAAGGTGAGTTGAAAAATCTTTGTCACAAATCTGTGATACTCATAAAAGACTATGCTTCAATTCTGGAACAAAATTAACATTTTCAAACTTCAACACACCGTTACTTACAGTACCATTTTGAGTGATCTTTCCTTTTTCTCCTCCCGCAAAGGACACATACCCACCATTAAATGTTTGAATGTCGTGTAGTTGGGTGATGTCTCCTGTCATGTGCCTGGAACAGCCACTATCAACATACCAAGGTCTGATGATATTCCTCCATAGTTGTCCCTGCACGAAACGCGGGATTAGTTAATTGTTGGTACCCAGTCCATATTTACACTGGGTGTCCCTGATTCATCTACAGTTGTCACGGATTTCCATGACATGTCCTTTTGATTATCAAAAATAGATTTTGTTGACTCTTTGGCCGGATATTTAGGTAACCATATGTCTGTGAGACTTGGAGTTATATGTACGAATGGTTGTCATAACCTCCGGTGATTTGGACGTGGAAGGAGACGAATCTGCCCGTTTCTCCTGTTTGGACTTAGTCTTAGCTTTTATGTTTGAATTCGACTTTGAAACCTTCTTTCTGACTATTCTTTGGTATCTGTTCGGTTTGGTCTGATAAGGACTAAACCTGCCAGACTTGTTTCGATTCCAATCATCGTCAAAGGAACTAGCTGGACAATGCCGGAATTCTTGTCTGTAAGTGTTATGAGGCATATAAGACATATTCCTTTGATAAAATCCGTAGTAGGGAACGTACGGACGATGTGGACAGTTTCTGGAAATATGACCAGGAGTGCCACAGTTAAAACATGTCAAACGTTTAGTGAAAAAATCGTTTTGGGCAACTCCTTGTCTGGGCTGGTTGTGTGGATCCGTTTGCTTAGTTTTGCGAGAATTATGATCACCCCTCTTGAACTTATCACCTTGTTTGTCTCTAGAGCATCCCTACTTGACAAAATTAGGTGCAACATATTTTTCTGAATTTTTTGAATTTTTTGAAATTTTGTTTTGTATTTTTGAATTTTTCTTTTTATTTGAAACCACATTATTAGAGGTTAAAGTTTCAACCGAATCAACCACACAAGAATCCTTTCTCTTTAAAACAGAGCCCACACAAACAGTCGAGATAACAGAATTCAAAACAGGAGGTTTTAAAGAAACATTAGAAGTAAAATTATTATTAAAATCAAAACTAGGGTTGTCATCCTGATCAGTCCACTCCTTCACAATTACTTTTTCTGCACATGAAGTAGACACGTTAGAATTATTCATACTTGAGGTATATGGACCGGTGTTTGTAGAACCGGTTCCCTCACCCTTATCATGTTTACCATACTTCATGTCTTTTATCTTTTCCTCATGTTATTTGGTAACAGGGGTAGGGACATAATTTTGGTTGTAAGGTGGGGGAACTTGACTGTATCCTATTCCCTCACCTTCATTTTCCTTCCACCACAATTGATTTTCAATCATTGAGTTAACTACTTTACTGGAACCATCGAATTTTTTAAAATCAAGTTCAGCATTTTCAAACTTGTTAGTTAGATTTAAGATTTCTAACTTAGAGGCTTTCAGTTTGGCAGTTAACTCAGTAATTTCTTGTTTGGCATCACGATGGTGACAGCTTTTTATGATAAAATCAGACTTAAGTTTCTTAATGTCTTTGTTAAGAGATTCAATTTTGTCTAAAAATCCCTTTTCATTTTTCTTAAGTTTAAAATTTTCTGATTTTATTCTTTCCATATCTCTAATTAGGCTATCTTTATGATAACCGCTACATTCATGTCCCAATTTTTCGGCAGAGAGTTCACCAACTTGTTGTTAATTTCTGAAGTTTGCAAAAAAATTCATGCAGTTCACATTTCAGTTACGAGAGATATGGACCTTTGAAGTTGGGATTCCAATGTCTCTCCCAAGACATGATTGAACATATTAAACTTCTGTCGCAACAGATCTTGGCGACTTCTCTTCATGTCCTCATTTCCTTCATAAACCTTTATCAGTGCGGCCCACAATTCCTTAGTTGTATGGAGTTCTCTAAACTGAAGGGCAATCTCAGGTGAAAGTGCCATGGTTAGGGTTGAAAGAGCTTTCTCATCTTCTTCAACCTTAGCAAAATCATCATCATCATAGTTAGCAACCGGTTTTATAAGAACCTCATCTGAATTATCCTTTTGATAGGTAATCCTTTGAGGTCCCCTCACAATGTTTTTCCAGATTTTAGAGTCTTTCATCATTGCATAGTGTTCGAAACGGAACTTACATTCACTGAATCCCTCGTGGGACAGTAAACGGGTTATACGGGTAGCAGTGCCCATGATGGAATCAAGTTCTTGGTGAAGTGACGAATTGATGGAATTGCTGCCATTAGTTAGCTGGGTCATTCTAATTTATATCCAAATGAGATTAAGTCCAATTAGAATTTTTAAGTCCAGTTACTATCCAAGTCCAAAACAAAAGGGGGGCCCAATACAGTAGACTTGGCTGAGAGAATGATGGAATATTTTGACCGAGAACTAAAGTATTGAACAGGTTGGCCAAGAACCCAGTTGGTTGACCAAGAACCCAGTTGGTTGACCAAGATTGACCGAAAACACAAACGTTGACCAATTCTTTGACCGAAAACCACTCTCGTTGACCAATTTATTGACCGAAAACCACCCTTGGCCGAGAACTCAATATGTTGACAGGCTGTTGACCGAGAACTAAGTTTGTTGACCAAATATGTTGACCGAAAACGCAAATATTGACCAAAAATTGACCGAAATCTCTGATTTTGGGCAAGTTATAGCCGAAAGCTAAGTTTGGCTAAAAACCAAGTTTAGATTAGAACTGATCTTGGCCGAATTAGGGAATGTTGATTTATTTCCAAGTCAAAGCCAATCTCTACCCAAAAATAGCTCAGCCTTCTTTTCCGATCAACTACTCGCCGGAGATGCCAAACCTTGAAAAAAAATATCCTTGAATCGTTGATATCACAAGAACGAGCCTGAATTCGTCAAAGGCTCTGATACCAATTGTAAGTCTCGAATCTGTATCACTACAATATGATATCAACTAAACGAGTATTGGTGCGAAATACCAACACTCGGTGATTCAAGAACACGAGTAGGAACAGTAAAAGTAACACAGAATTGCTTCAAAACACACGTATATTATTGAATACGTCGGGTGCTTAAGAATTTACAATGATAGATCACAAATACTAGGAATGAACAACCCTTTACCCTATACATCACATCTCTATATATAGGGATAACAACCAACAAGGCCAGCCCAAACAAACAAGAGCCCACCGAGAACACATAAGTGTTCTCGGTTTACATGTAACCCGCATCCCAAGCCCAAAATCACTAGATTAAGTACAAACCACCAAACTTTGGCCCAACACTGTTAAAATTAAAGTTTTTGTAAAATATCAAGAGTCAAGTGATTCATTTGAAGAAAACTCAAGTATCTCAAGTGGAAAGTGTTCAAGTTGTGGGAGTAACAAGGAACAAGAGCAGAAAAGAAAGATTTCAAAAGAAAAGGTTCCCTAATTACCTAAAATAACACCAAAAATGAAGAAACATCATGAACAGATGAGAAGAAACCATAAGCTATTTGATATTTGTGAATCCCAAAGAAAGAAGAATGGTGGAATAACTCAAATATTCAGAAGTCCTTACAAGGAAGAAAGTACTTCAATGAAAAGAGATGAAGCAGAAGCAAAGATAGAAACCGAGTATCCACCCATTTACCCAGTATTCTCAAATCATGAGCTCTTTGACATTGGATATGTTGAATATTTTGCAAAAGGATATGTAAGCCCTATGAAAGAAAAGGAACTGAATGACAGAAAAGTGAAGCTAGAAACGATCAAGTTTATCAACGGATATGATGAGAGGAGTAATGAAAAGATCAAGAGAGGAAGTTATGTGAATGAACACAAAGGAAAGGTATGGTGCAAGATATGTGATGTTTATGCTCATCACATAGGTTCATGCCAGGAAAGAATCATACCAGAACCTTTCATTGTTCCTGACACCACACTCTATGGTCAATAATTTGGTCTGTATAAGAAGAGATAGGAAGAGTATTTATAGAAAGGTATGTAAGTTGATGATGGAACTTGTAAAGGAATTAAAGAGGTTAGTAATGTGTTTGAAAAGAAAGAAAAGGTGTTTGTCAAGAAGATGGACACAATCCCTTCAATCAAGTCTCTAAGTTCTAAAAGGTCCTATGACTTTGCGGAATCAGTGTCCTTTGATAGGAAAAGACAATTTAGGAAGAGAACTTTTAAAAGAAAACAAAGAAAATTATAAACTGGTGATGAAAAGTTCCTTCTGAAACATGGTTATGAACCAAGAGGGTTCCTTTGGAAGCCCAAGTATGATTCTCCAAAACTGATTATAAAAAAGGAGAAAGTAATTGAAGAATGCACAAGCAAAATTCCCTACCTTGGAAATTTGTTTGAAGCTGGTAATGAGACTGATGAGTCTTGTGAACTGGTTTATGAAGATCCAAAATCAAATGCAGCTACTAATGTTGTGTATGATGATTTGCAAGCTAGCATGGCTTGTGATTCATCACTCAACTAATTCACTTTATTTTCAACTGTGCAGGAACAATCCACGGTAAATGATGGATAGTGGATGTTCCAGGCACATCACTTGTGATAAGAGATCACTGGTTAATAATGAAGAGAAATTTGAAGGTTTATTTTCTTTTGGGAGTGACGAAAATGGAGGAAAATTACGGGCAAGGGTATTCTCACAAATGGAGAAGTTTCATTTGACAATGTATTCTATGTTGAAGGACTACAGTATAATCTTTTGAGCATATCTCAAATGTGTGATAAAGGTTATAAGGTTGGTTTTGATGAATCACATTGTTTCATTTTAAAACCAGAGTTTGTGATACCACCTGAAATAATTATGATGATGGCACCAAGAAATGGCAATCTGTATGAGTTGAAGATGAAGAACGTTGTTTCTAAAGGTGGAACTTGTTTTGTTTCTAAAGCTTCTGAAAATGAAACCAAGAAATGACACAGAAAATTATGTCATGTGAATTTAAAGAAAATGAACAGACTGTGAAAGGTGAGCATGTTATAGGTTTACCATCAAGGGAGTTCAAATTTGAAGACAACTGTGTATCAGGTCAAAAAGGAACACAACATAAATCATCTCACAAAACAAAACTGATAAATTCCATTGATCAAGTGCTTGAAATGCTTCCCATGGATCTCTTTGGTCCTATAAGTGTTCCAAGTATAGGCGAAAAGAAGTATTATTTGGTGATCATAGATGATTTCTCAAGATTCACTTGGATGTATTTTCTAGTTTCAAAAGATGAGGCTGCAGAATTAATTAAGAGTTGTGTGACTAGAATTGAGAATCAATTGGACGCAATGGTCAAGGTAACGAGAAGTGATAATGGATATGAGTTCAAAATTGGGGTTATGACTATATTTTGTGTTGTAAAAGGAATATTTCAGCAATTCAGTGGCCCAAGAACTCCTGAATAGAATGGTGTTGTAGAAAGAAGTAAAGAACACTAATTGAGGCTCCAAGAACCATGTTAGCATATGCTTATATACTTGTATCATTTTGGGTAGAAGCTATCAACATTGTATGTTATGTTCAGAACAGGGTCCTTCTCTATTACAGACAAAACAAAACTTCTTATGAGATTTTGTATAAAAGAAAGCCCTACATCAAGTTTCTCAAGCCATTTAGATGCAAATGTTCACTGTTAAACACCAAAGACTACTTGAACAAATTCCAAGCAAAGTCTTAAGACTGTTTCTTTGTTGGATATTCTTCACACTCAAAGACATATAGAGTTTATGTGAAAGATCTTCTAAGTGTGATTGAATCATCTGATATTATCTTTAGTGAGAATCAGTTTAATTGTCACACCCCAACCTAAGGCGGAAATGTCGAGGCGTGAGCTAATTGCAACAGCTCTCAAGGTACTATCATGCAATATTTAAATGACAATATCTATTAATTATATTCAGTTATCAAATAAATAAATACAAACAAGTACATAATTCATACAACAATACAAATTTTATATTTCTTGATTAAAATATTCTTTAAACTAAATTCTTCACAAAGTCTTCACCAACTTGCATTAAATTTCTACGATAACCTGCATATGTGTATAAAATAGAATATTTGTCAACAACACATGTTGAGTGAGTAAAACACCAGTTATAAAAGACAACACTAATAATATATAGTAAATAAAGAAAGATGCAAACTGTTCCTGTGAGAATAAACAGTTAAGTCATATCACATAAACAATCAATCAAACCATAAAGAAAGGGCTCAACCAATCCATATAAATGGACATTGGTTACCAAGCAATGACTAAACCGTTGCCATAAAAATGGACATCGGTTTCCGAAGTAAGCAAATAGCGTTCAAATAAAGCAAGTAAGAAAATAGCAAGTTAGGCATAAACCGATATAACACAAGGATTAACAGTTGCGGTTTTGAATACTAGATAATAGTTAAATATATAAGATACGCACATGTCCCCAAAAAGGTTTAAAAATAAGTAAAATATGGGAGTGATTACTCACCTGATCGGATGAACGAAAACAAGTGATGATGTGAGAAAGATAAATCCTTCGGGATACACCGACAAGGATTCCTAGTTAAACAATAATAATAAGATTAATTATAAAGATATAACACGATTTAATAAATTATGATTTCGATGTGATTTGAGTTATGATCGGGATTGAGATGTTATTGATTGATCGATTGAACTCTACACTTATTGTTATTGAGTGATTACTCACCTAATCGAAAGAACGAAAAACAAGTGATGATGTGAGAAAGATAAATCATTCGGAATACACCGACAAGGATTCCTAGTTAAACAATAATAATAAGATTAATTATAAAGATATAACACGATTTAATAAATTAAGATTTCGATGTGATTTGAGTTATGATTGGGATTGAGATGTTATTGATTGATCGATTGAACTCTACACTTATTGTTATTGTGAAAACAATATTATTAATCATTATTTAAATTAAAGAAATTGCTTGCTTATTATATAAGCTAAGTTATGAGTAATTAATTTAAATAAATATGAGTTACGATATATTAGAATCTTAGAATCTTTAACGAAATTTAATTGTAAACATGTATGCATTTAACGCATTTAGTTAAAATTATATTTCTTATATTTTTGTAAGAAAAATACATAAAATATTATTTATATATATATAATACATCACGTATACATATGGTTAAAAGAATGTTCATCGATGAGAAAACATTAACTTAGAAGTGTCGGTTACGTAAGAATAACATTTGTTTATTATTAATATCAATTATAATACTAGAAATTCATTTAAAATATATAAAAAAAAAATAAAATAACAAAAACTGGGTCAGGGGGGTTCGAACCCGCGCCCCTGATTAGTACACAGACTCAAACCAAACTGCACCAGCCATACGAGCCAGTGGCTCAATTGTTTAAAAATGGAAACCATATATTTATAACCAAAATTCAGAAACCCAATTTATTAAGAACCCTATCATCAGCAAAATGATCAATCAGCTATGTAATAGTTTAATTCACATTAGGGTTAACGATAGACGGATTACAACGATTAGTATGAACATATATAAATTACCTAATTCATTGATAAATTGATGATGGACGGCGAGGCTAAGATTGCGGCAGGAACTAGAACCAAAACTGATATCGCAGGCTGATAATAACGTAATTACTCATAGGGTTATGGATCGTAGGGTGTAGAGGAAGGTATATACTAGATTAATTGAGTTCTTATGATGTCTAGATGGTGAAATCCCAAATTAACAGATGACGGTTCGTTATGTATGATAGACGAGATCCTTAATTTGACTATAACCTATAATTAGAGTGTCGGCAAGTACGAATTAAACATAATAACGATCTACCAAAATCAATTTCATATATAAAGTAAAGATTAAGGCCCAAGCAATCTAATTGGAACATGGTTTATGGGTTACGGGTTTGGTATACGGGTATATAGGTTTGGTAAATGGGTTAGGGTATAATATTATACCAAATTTGCAATTTAGCCCTTGAACTATGGATGAGGGTATAAAATAAGGCTAAACTATTGTCTAGGGCTACGATTGTATATATCTCAAAGTTATTACGATAATTAAATAAATATATTAACCAATAATATTAAAATAATAAAAAAAATTCGATAAATGCGGTATTTTATTGGTAATAATTTCTCGAATATAATACAGGTCGAGTAACATATATAAATATTAAGTTCGAAAACTCGAGTTGTTACATTAATACTGTTGATGGAGCAAGTTGGTTGTTTGATTTGGAGAAATTAATCATATCTTTCAAAATCTATCCGGAAGACATTGATGAATATTCTTATAGAACAAGTGTTCATGAAGCAACCATTGAAAAGAAGATTTACTTAGACAAGTTATGATCTAAAGTTGCTAATGAAAACACAAAGTTCTCATTTAAAAGGAAGATTTCTAAAGATGAGGATAATGAACAAAAATGGTGAACCTCATGAACAAGAACACACTGAAATATCTGGTGATCTGACTGATAATCAACAAGACTAGACTCAACATGACACACAGTCAATGTTTGAGAATTTGTTTCAGAATTTAAAATTTTCAAATGAAGGGTTCTTCAACATCCAATCAAAATGTGGAAGAAACTAATCTGAATGATATTGAACAAGATTTAAATATTGAAGAACTTGATCAGAATGATTCAAACTTGGATCCAAATCTGACTACAACTCAAATCAATCAAACTTCTTCAGTTCAAAGAAATCATCCCATTGAAATGCAATTGGAACCAAATGGATTTTCATAAACAAAAGGGATGAGAGAGGGATTGTAATGAAGAACAAGGCAAGATTGGTGGCTCTAGGATGCTTGCAAGAAAAAGGAATTGATTTTGAGGAGGTGTTTGCTCCTATAGCAAGATTGAAGGCCATAAGAATCTTTTTGGCATATGATGCATCACAGAATATTCAAGTGTTCCAACTGGATGTAAAATCTTCTTTCTTATGGAAAAATAGAAGAGGAGGTGTATGTAACTCAACCTCCAGGTTTTGAGAATCCTGATTATTCAAATAGAGTATACAAACCTAACATGGCTCTATATGGATTACATCAAGCTCCAAGAGCTTCATCTTATGCAAAACTTCATGTGCTCGCAATGTTCACACACACTCGACTTTATATCTTGACATACTTGTAATGTTGTATGTATAAACACACTAAGCCAAGATACGACTTACAGAAAATATGCTTGTCGAGAGATCAATTCTACACCCACTTTGTGAAGTGATGCATAAGTTAAAAGATATTATATTTCCAAAGGTTTTGGTATGTTGGTGGTAGGTTTTGTCGGGTATTTTGGTAAAGGTTTTTGGAGGGTTACGACTAGTCGATCTTTTTCTACAATGTTTTCCTCTTTTTTTCGCTATTGATCCATTCTTCATCCTAAAGTATGTTGAATCAGTAGTGTCTTATTTTACCATCCTAATGACTCTTTTAAGGCCATATCTTCATGACCGGTTTTTTCCAAGATGTGGATTAGTTCTTCCTCAACCTTGCCCTGAACATAACTTCCAACTCTAATGGATCGTTCGGCTTTGAGTTTAATAGCCCCTTACGAAATTTGTTAAGTATATTCATGTTGGGATTGGGTTTGACTTACTCTACATCTTCCTTTGTGAGACAAGTTTCCGCAGCCCAAATATCGTTCATATCTTTTTGCTCTTCTTTTCATTGCGTTTTTTGGAAATCCCATAAAATGGTGGCCTTCGTCCCTCTTAGCGCCACTTTTTCCTTGCCTCATTGCTAAAGAGAAAGATTCTCTCCCCCAAGTTCTTAAGGCAATCTAGGTTTCTCGAATTGTAGGCATCAAAGTAAATTGAAATCGAAAGAATGCATTCCAGTTCTTTAGGGTCTGCCGGTAAATGACCAATGTTGAATTCTACCGGTGAAAGGGTAATTTGGTAGGATAGGTTTTGGGTAGGTTTAGTGTTTTGGTGATTGAATGGGTTTTTTTGTTGTGGTTATTTGTGATTATTGGAAATATATTACCTTTCTTTTTGTGCAGTATTTCGTCTAATATTGAATAGAATACCCCAGACAAGTTCTAATCCGCAAGAATTACCTGACTCACTCAACAGTATCCAATATATGAGAATTTTTCTGGATATATGGATGAATGCTTATTTCTCACAAACGGGAGTATTGAGTGAAAACGTCATATTTTGCATAAAGTTAATCTCAATATTACAAACCATATTTTTAGTTTTGTCACTTTTGGAGTAGATTAATCTTGCTCAAATGCTTATTTCTTAGTTTCTAGTTTTGTCAAAAATATTTAAAAAGCTAATGGTTTTATTGCTGCAAAAACATATTTTTGATAAAATTTGCTTAAAAGTTTTGTATTTTTAAACTTGGTTTGGCCAATTGTAAACCCCCTTCCCTCAGATAAATCTCACATTGTTCTCATTGAAAAAAGATTAAAAATAAATAGAAATGAGGCGAAAAAGGAATTTTAACTTCCTAACGAGGCAAGACGAAATTTATGACACTTGTTGTCTCCTAGGATGTTTGGGAGTTTTGACACTAAAATAAATCCTACCTGCATAAAATCTACAAACACAACCACAACATATTGCACAAAATATAAGCAATAAAATAAGCATGGTATATATTTACCCATACCGCCCTGAAAACGGCTACCATACATAAAGATAATAAAATGTTTTAAGCATCCAAACGACGAAAACATAAATAAAAATTGTTTAACACAACCATCAACAAATAAAGATCATAGTCATTCATCATAACAAAATAGCCATAAAGTCACATGGTGGTGGGTCAGTGGTCACAAGTGCCAGGGATCCTAAGAGTTCACACCATACCTATTGATCCTCTAGGCGTCAATGTCTGTCGATCCGCTCTTTAAGTTATTGTACATTTCCCTCAAGTCGGTCAAAGCGGGTGGTTATCAGATGGTATAGGCCCTAAAAAGAGAGTGGGTCAGGATGTGATGGGCATGCACCATAATCAATATGTGTCTATTGGGTTAACAACGTGTACGGCATACCTGAGCTATTGGCATATCATCATCCTCATAAGCTTAGGCATCCGGATCTCAAATCCTACCATGGGAATCCACCATGCGATAATCCCAAGTTTCACGTATCCTGACTACCATCTCCATCTTCATACATATCTCTAAGTCCAGTGGGACCGAATCTGCTCCCTCTGTACCATGGAAATTCATACCATACGCCTCATTCAACTTCACAATACATCCTCCCCCCCCCCCCCAACATCTTCATATCTCTGTTCTTCGCACATTTTTCCCACATTTTGCACACCATGTAGACTATGTTGCAATTACCCCCCATTTTCAAACAGTAGAGGGCCCAAATATCTCTAAGACTAACAACCCATGTGCTCTCAGTTCGGGGTGTCATGGTGTGGAAAGGATACGATGGATATACCTGAACAGTGAGTACCTAAGCTCAGTTCTTTTTGAAAAAATCGGGTTGTATCCGCTTCTGGGTTTCCCGTCATTAGCCTTCAAGCATCTCTCCTTTCAGACTTTTCTGTTGTCCTTTCTCTTTCTCTTCCCTCTTCTACCGGGAATGAGTAACCTGATGTGAGCCATATCTCTGTTTGAGTCTCTACGTGTTTATAAATTCCCAAAGTTATTCCTAAATCCACGAATGGGGTTTTGAACCACTGTTCACCTAACCTAAAAGTGACCATATCTTCCTCAAAATGATCACCTATGCATAAAGGTTTTTTTCTTGAGTTTAAACGAAGCTAAAATTCCTGGGTCAGCTCTCGGTATGATTTTCTATTATCGGATACGAAGCGCCTTCACGTACCCTTAACGATTTCCTTATACCTTTTATACTGATTCAATTTCTTAAGCGTGCTTTTACTCAAATAGAATACTGGATCTTCCAGCTTGCCCTCTTTAATTATATGTTTTCTCTTGCTTCTTGATGTGTGCGTGCGTGTGCTTAAAATATGAAAGATTGGATGTTTAGCTTTGCACAAGATCGTGTTTTAAATTTATAAAAGTAATTTCTACTAGAACTAAACACTCACAAAATAGGCAAGTGTACCTATCATATATGTAAAATAGTATTGGTAAAAACCAAGTATCGATCCATGGACACAAATGTTTCTAATAATGAATCTTTGTTTTAGCTTAATCGGATAGTTTTAGTCATTTTAAGGTTGATTTTTTAACTTTTATAAAATAGAAATATAATATATATATATATATATATATATATATATATATAGGTGACGAGAATAGAAATTCTAAATGAGTAGTTCAATTATATGAAGGTTTACCATCTATTATCAAGAATCCACTCCATTATTCCTTGATGATTAATAGTTAAACATGTGATAAAATTTTCCTAATATTATATGATAGAATATTCCTTCATTTCTAAGTGAACATATTCTATGACATAAAAGAAAGTAACTTGTGCATTTTAAGTCCATCCTTTCCTAATGTTATGTTACCACGAGAATGTCAATTTAAGTAGACAAGCAGTTTGGTATAGTAGAACGATTAGGATTGACTTCGATTTCTCAAATACCAATCCTAACAACTTCGAGTGATTGTAGTTATCTCGCACAACCCCCCCTTGGTTGATTAGATTAGATTTTAATAACACATTCCATTGACATATGATTTCATTAACTAGCATGATAACCTAAGCAATCGTGTTAACAATGTTATTTTAGAATTATCAAAACTAGAGATATAGATCATATCTTATATCTCATCATTTCTAAGTACAACATAAGGATCCATATTTTATCTTGAATAAAGTATCAAAGTATTCTTTTTACCATTTCTAGTTTCCAAGAACATGAATTACCATGAATGATTATAAATCATGAACCTTGATTTATTGAATTAAGGTGATAAAATATTTCTTCACCAATGGATAATTGCAACATAACAATGTACTATACCAAACTAAACCACATGTTTCATGTAATCATCAGTAAAACAAAACTTCTTCATAGATTATAGATGGTAATAGGAGTTTAGCTCATAATGAGCATTGTTATGAACATAACAGATGATGATAACAAACACATAATTAAACTTAGAACAATCTAACCAAATGTGGATGAATCTCATCTCTTAATGATGGATTATGATGGTGTTGACGATGATGGATGATAACCTCCAAGCCTTCAAATTCCTCACAAGATCTTCAATATGAGTGTAATGTGGGTCTTTTATAAGTGAAAACCATTTAGAATTCTTATTCAAGCACACCTCTCAAATGACACAACAGCCTCTATTTATAAGCTGTCTGGAGGAAAGAGCACAGCCCCGTGCTTTATTAAGAACGGCCCCGTGTCTACGTGTCCCAGTTGCATGTTGTCAGATCGTACATGATGACTCACCACGGGGATGTGCTTTTGGGGTCACGCCCCTGTGCTTTTATTAACATGTGCTTCAATTCTTTTTGTCTTTATCTGAAGGTGACCACAGCCGTGTGGCTAAGGAGGCACAGCCCTGTGCTTTTATTAACATGTGCTTAAAATCTTGTTATTTTTTGTCTTTTCCTGTATCCAGAAACATGGGGCGTGTTTCTTGAGGCATGGGGGCGTGTTTCTTGCTTTTCTTGTGTTTCTTCCTTTTTTTTCGCTTGTTTCTTGGTTTGAGGCTTGGGCTTACCTGAAATTACATTTTGTTATGATAAGTAGCCATTTGTGCTATGTTATTTGATAGAAGTTGCAGTTTTAAGAGATTATTTATTGCTTAAAAGATGTATAATTTTATATACATCAAATATCCCCACACTTGAACCTTGCTTATCCTCAAGAAAGCTACTTATAAATATTCTCTAAAAATAGAAAACTAGGACCATAGCTTAATCATTCCCACAAGAGTTCCAAGAAAATGGGAACAAAATAACCAACCTAAAATCATAGGAATATATGTAGTGATATATAAAAAGATGATTTGTTTTTACGAGCTCTATTTATGCAAAACGTCACGTTCTCACAATGTTCACTCACACTCGGTTTCATATCTGATCATACCTGTGATGTATATATGTGAACATTCTTAGTCAAAATGTGACCTGTGAAAAACAAGCTTGTAACAATTTCAAATCTCCACCTTTGTGAAGAGTTTGCATAGATTAGAAGGTAATATGGGTTTGTTTTGTAGGGATTTTGTTTTTGGTTCAAGGGTTTAGGTTAATGAGGATGGAAATGGAAAATACAAATTCTGCTGGTTCTTGGAAATCTTGAGATGTCTTCGATGTTTGGCTCCTTGTTTCCCAAATTTTTTTTAAACAAACCTAATTACTCTTTTAAGGTCAGATCGTCAAGACCAGTTTTGTCAAGGATGTGGATAAGTTCTTCCTCAATCCTGTTCTGAACATAACTCCCAACTCTAATGGATCGTTCGGCTTTGAGCCTAATAGCCCCCACCCTCATTAGTTCGGTATATTCATGCTGAGACTGAGTTTGACTTTTTCTACATCTTCCTTCGTGGGACCAGTTTCCGCAGGCTAGGCATCGTTCGTATCTTTTTGCTCTTCTATTCATTGCGCTTTTGGAAATTTCACAAAATGGTGGCCATTGTTCGTCTTGGCGCCACTTTTTTCTCACCTTATTGCTAAAGAGGAAGATTCTCTCCCTAAGTTCTGGAGGCAACCTAGGTTTTGCTAAATGTATGCATCAAAGGTAATTGAAATCGAAAGAATGCATTTCTAGTTCTTTAGGATCTGCCGGTAAAAGACCAGTGTTGTATTTTACCGGTGAGAGAGATAAGGTGGTGTGGTAAGGTTTTCGGGTTTTGTAATTTGGAAAATGGTTTGATGGGATTGTGATAATATTACCTTCTTCCTTATACAATGCGTCGTGCGATCTTGAATTGATTAATTGCGACAAGTTCTAATTCACACGAAACATATGACTCACTCAAATCTTCCAAAAAAAATATTTATATGGCATGAGGTTTATCTTACAGTAAATGAGAAATTGGGTATAAACGCCATATTTTGCATAAATTTCTTCTCAATATTACAAAACTTATTTTTACGTTTTCACTTTTTTGGTTATAATAGATTTGTAGTTGGTTATTTGCAAAAAATTTTCTTGGATTTTTCTTTTGGTTTTGTTATAAAAATATTCTTTGTCTGCTAAAAAACTTTCGTTTATTAGAGAATTTATTTATTTATTTATTTTTATAATTAATTGAGCAAGCAATTGGTCAAGTAATTTCCCTCCCCACACTTGAATCTCTTATTGTCCTCGTGAAAAGATTCAAAAAAAAAGATTAAAATTCTAATTAAGTATGGTAGGTTAAAATGGAGAGCTACTTCCCTACGGTTTTAACGAAATTCTGACAGAGCGTCCCCTGTTTTTCGTTCGTTTTCCTGTATTGTACCTGTATTATGTAACACTGCAAACAACCACAAATAATCAAGCATAATTTGCTGAAAATTGGGTATGGAATCATACATTCCCTGCCCAAACGGGCTAAATAAGTACTAGTAGAATGTCTTGGCACCCACAGCCATAAAAAGTATCCAACCAAACAAATAAACAAAAGACAGAAAGTAAATTTTTCAAACAAACATAGTAATAATGTCATGAAATACTACCAACCCATCCATGCCCATACCCTGACCTACCATAGCCGCTGATCATCAATTGCCCATGTTCGAGTAAATTCGTCCCTAGTGATGATGGGCTTCTGATGTTGATGTTTCCTCTTCACTGTCCGATGAGTCCTGAAGCATCAACTCTAGCTGGTCCAGAGGGTCCCAAATCTGCTTTCGTGTATCCTGAAATCTCCATACTTCCGGATCTCTATTGACCTGTAGGACCATTTGCATGCTCATGCAGTGACCTAGATTGAGCACGATTGGGTTTGGGCTACGGCTTCCTCTTCTGCTTGGATCATAGGTTTTGTAAAGATTATTAATCCATGCACCACCAAAAAGCGGGGTATTCGGGCTCTTTGCAATTGTGTTCGTTCTGAAAAGATGACAAAATAGATAGATGATATTGCAAGGTACATCATTCTTTATGCAATGCAGGGCCCATAGATCCCTTAGATTCACCACTCCTTCCCCTTTTGCACGCGCTGTTAATGTATGTCTCAACAATCGATGGATGTATCTTATGAGTGGATCACGTAAGGAGGTGCTTTTTGAGCTGCTAGTATAATAGGGTTCGTCTCCATAGCTCAGTTGTTCCCATGCTTGCAACCATGTGTTCCCAGCCACTGCGCCATCATCACCGTCTTTATCCGCAAAAGTTGTTCCTGCTTTGTACCAGATTTCGTTGTCGGTTTCCTCAGTAGTGTAAATCCCCAAATCTATCCCCAGTTGGGTAACCGATGTCGTGTACCACTCTCCCCCACACCTAAACTCAACTGCTTCCTCATCCCACATGTCCAAATTCTTTCCTTTGATAGAGAAAGAGGCTAGGAACTCCTTTGTCAATTCTATGATAGCCTCCCCTATCTGATTAAAAACTTGTCTCCATGGTCCCTTTACGATGGACTTGTACCTATTCCATTGGTTGACTTGTCTCAGCGTATCTCTACAGGAATAGAAGTTTGGTTCTGGTAGTCGTCTATTGAGGTAGGTCATCCTCGCTTGAGCTCTTCGGTCCCGTGCATCACGTCCTGGAAATACTAGGAAAGCATGTACGTCATCACCATATTCGGCCATATGCAATTTGTATCCAAATTAGTCAAAATTTTAACAAAATTCTCAAAGTGTTGGAGCATAAGCAAAACCACGGTGACGTGCTTTCAGAAGCACGGCCCCGTGCTGCTGTTGTTCGTCCATTTCTTCCAATTTTGACTTTCTGTTGACCTTTATCTGACCATGACTCGTGTTTTTCAAAGCACGGTCCGTGTTTTTAATCCTAATTTCAAACTCATCAAGATTCAAACTTGTGTTTCTACCCGGTTGTTTTAATTCGGTTTTGATTTGTTATATATTTTACCCAAGATCCGAACCCGAATGATTCTTCTAACAAATATTAGTACAAAACTTATCTAACAAATCATTATCTTAGATCTAACCGAATAACCCATCTAATTTTCGGGTTTAAACCCGATTCAAACAATTGGTGAGAATTGGGGGTTAATCTAGACCTAGAAAGATGAAATCGAACAATAGTTTTGTTAAATTAACATACCTTTGGTTGGAATTCAAAAAATAGATGCAAATATTTGTGAAATTGGTGAAAGGTCGGCGGTTTTTGGTGTTTAGAACGGAGTGGTGTTAGGGTTAATAATTTGGAAAATGTTATTTTATTGGAAAAACTCGTAACTGTTGTGGATACAAAAGCACGGCCCCATGCTTCTTGAAGCACGGCCCCGTGCTGCATGTAACAGTCAGTTTCTTTTTATTTTGTTGTTTATTTGTCGGTCTGGTCCGTTTTTAACTGATTTTTCTTGAGGAGTAATTTTAATTTAGAAATTAAAAGTCCTAATTTTCATTAAAACATAGTTAAACATAGTAGAAATCAAAGAACAACAAAAATTCCGAATCACGAAACATAAGACTAGCAATAGTAACTTCAAACGAAGACAATGTCGGGACTTCAACGACCACCACTCCTGAACAGGTCTTGAATGTGTGGTGGGGCTCGTTTAACTTCCAAGAGCTCGAAAAGCTTTTTATCGTGCTTTGCGATCTCCCGGTTAAGATAGTTGAGCTTGAAGGCCACGTCCTTGTTGTGGCTATCCACAACATGGAAGTTCTCAAACCTCAGTAGTACGACTTTGTTGATCAACTCGATTAGGAGAGCCTCAGTTTGGATGTTACTTTCGACCTGGTCTCTCATAATGCATTGGAACCTCATGATTTCTTCCTCAAGGTTTAAGGAAGAATCAACATGCTTGCCCTTTCTCACTGGCCTCCATTCAACTTTCTTACTTTCCATTTCAGTAAACTTGTGTTCGGTGTGAATGAAATAGTGAGTTTTTTTGCATGCATTATGTAGAGATTGGGAAGTCGAGCACGGCCCCGTGCTTTTTAGAAGCACGGCCCCGTGCTGCTAGGGGAATAAATGTTTCTAATTCAGAGAATTGTACGGAGTCGGCGCGTATCATGCTGAAGATTCTAAAGTGACCACGGCCCCATGCTTTTTGTCACTGAAATTTTCTTTGATTTTTCAGCCAAACGCTAGAGCCGAAATTTTTAGAATGATGTTTAGTATGTTATTTCAAGAGTTTGATCATCCTAAAAATTAGTTTTCATTAAAACTAAAAGTCCTAAAACAATTACGGGATAAGCCCGGTTTTCCTAGAAACGTAAAATTACTTGGGTTAAGCCCGAATATCCTAGCACAATGTGCCTAGTGCACTTGTTTACACATGAAAATAGAAAATTAAGGTTCTTAGATTTCTCTGAAGGGTTCTCCTCCGCCGAATGGTCAAGGTGGTGGAAAGTACATGAAACCGAGAACTTGAAACTGGAGTTGTTCGTTGATGTCTCTAAGTTCCATTTTCATGTTTTCCATCGATTCGGTGAGTTGAACGAGACGCATTTATGCAAGGAGATTCATCTCAGTGAGTTCTTTGACGAGTTCTTGAAGTTTCAGAAGAAGCTCGGTTTTGGATACGTGTCGGTTTCGTTTCTCGGTTGTCGAGGAACGGGAATTGCATCACTCATCTCAGTAGGCATGATAGTTTGTTTTTGGTTTGGGTTGGTGCAAGGAATGCATTGGCAAAGGGTGCCTTTTATAGCCAACCAGACACGGCCCCGTGCTTTTAGAAGCACGCCCCCGTGTTTTTGGTCTGACAATTCTATTACAAACCAGTTTGACTGAGATTTTTGCAGTGAAGATTTTAGCCCACACTTTGTGGCACGGGACCGTGCTTCTGGAAGCACGCCCCCGTCTTTTTTTTTTTTTGTTAAAATATTTACAAGGCCTAGTTTAAGAAGGTCTTGTCCAGACCTTGTTCCGAGTATGTTTATTTAGTTGGTTGGAGGATTATTACCTCTGAAACTTCTTCATGTGGCCCATCGATGTATTGTTTCGACCGATATCCATTAACTTTCAACTTGTGGCCATCAGAGTTTGAAATCTCGACTGTCCCATAGTCAAAAACTAATTCAACTATGTAGGGACCTGTCCAACGAGATTTCAGTTTTCCTGGGAAAAGTCGTAAACGTGTGTTATATAACTGTACACGATCACCAACTTGAAATTTCTTGTTTCCTTTTAAATGGGCGCCGTGTAAACGTTTAGTCTTTTCTTTGTAAGAACAGGAGTTTTCATAGGCTAATGTTCTTAGCTCTTCGAGTTCGTGAATTTGATATTTCCGGTTTTTACCGGCTGAATTTAGATCAAAGTTCACCTCTCTTAGAGCCCAGTAGGATTTATGCTTAAGTTCTACGGGTAGATGACATGCTTTTCCATAAACGAGTTTGAAATGTGTTGTTCCTATGAGGGTTTTGTAAGCTGTCCTAAGAGCCCACAAAGCGCCATCTAATTTTTCTACCCAATTCTTGCGATTCATCCCTATGGTTCTTTCTAAAATACTTTGTATTCCTCGATTCGAGACCTCTACTTGCCCAGTGGTCTGAGGGTGATATGGTGTTGCCAGTCGGTAGTGAACTCCATATCATGCTAAGACTTTGTCTATTAAAGCATTGCAGAAGTGAGTACCTCTGTCGCTGATTAGGGCTTTTAGAGTACCGAATCGTAAGAATAACCATTTTAGAAATCGTACAACTACTCGAGAATCATTAGTTGGAAGATCTTGTACTTCTACCCATTTAGGCACGTAGTCGACTACTACAAGGATGTACTTATTTCCAAAGGAGTTAGGAAATGGGCCCATGAAATCTATTCCCCATACATCAAAGACTTCACAAATTTTAATGCCTTTTTGAGTCATCTCATTTTTGGCTGAGATGTTCCCGGCTCTTTGACAAGCATCGCATGTTTGGATAAAAATATGTGTGTCTTCATATATATGGTGGGCCAGAAGAATCCTGTGTCAAACACTTTTCTCACCGTGGTGGTGGTACTGTGGTGTCCGCCAGTTGGTCCTTCATGGCAGTGTTTGAGAATATCTAAGGCTTCTTTTCCTGAAACACTCCTTCGAACAACCTGATCGGCTCCTATCCTAAACAAGTAGGGATCTTCCCAGAAATAGAACTTAAGGTCTGAAAAGAATTTATTCCACTGTTGATGAGTGATTCCTTTTCTTAAGATTCTACAAGCTAAATAGTTTGCGAAATCGGCAAACCAAGGACTTTCATCTTCCTCTTGTATGACTGCTTTGATGCGCATGAGAACTTCATGTGGAAAGTAATCGTTGATAATTTTCTCGTGATGTTCTTCTGAAGCTGGGCATTCTAAGCGAGAGAGATGGTCTGCGGCTACATTTTCTGCTCCTTTCTTATCCTTGACTTCTATATCGAATTCTTGGAGTAGTAGAATCCATCGGATGAGTCTTAGTTTAGCATCTTGTTTGTTCAAGAGGTAGCGTATGGCTGCATGATCAGTGTAAACAATGGTTTTGGAAAGAACGAGGTAGGATCTAAATTTTTCAAAGGCGAAAACTTCTGCTAATAATAATTCTTTTTCTATTGTGGTGTAATTTTCCTGTGCATCATTAAGAGTTTTACTAGCGTAGTATATTGGGTGGAAATGCTTTTCTTTGCGTTGTCCGAGTACAGCTACAACTGCAAATTCACTTGCATCGCACATGATCTCGAATGAAAGGGTCCAATCGGGTGTAGTCATGATTGGTGCGTTGACAAGTTTATCTTTCAATATGTTGAATGATTCAACACATTCTTCAGAGAAGATGAATGGTGTGTCTTTTTCTAGAAGTTTGGTCATAGGTTTAGCAATTTTTTAAAAGTCTTTTATGAAACGACGATAGAATCCCGCATGACCTAGAAAACTTCTAATGGCTTTGACTAAATTTGGTAGTGGAAGTTTAGAGATGGTTTCTATTTTAGCTTTATCAACTTCTAATCCTGCTTGAGATATCTTGTGACCGAGAACTATGCCCTCTTTGACTATAAAGTGGCATTTTTCTCAGTTGAGTACTAAATTCTCTTCTTCACACCTAGTCAACATTTTGTCTAGGTTTTTCAAACAATGATCGAAGGAATCTCCAAAAACTGAGAAATCGTCCATGAAAACTTCCATAGAATTTTCGATCATTTCATGAAAGATGGCCACCATGCATCCCTGGAAGGTGGCTCGAGCATTACATAGTCCAAATGGCATTCTTCGGTAGGCGAAGGTTCCATACGGGCATGTAAAAGTGGTGTTCTCCTAATCTTCAGGAGCTATGGGAATTTGAAAATATCCGAAGAATCCATTAAGAAAATAGTATAACATTTTTCCAGATAGACGTTCAAGCATTTGATCGACAAAAGGAAGTGGCAAATTATCTTTTCTTGTGGCGTCATTAAGCTTCTGGTAGTCAATGCAAACTCGCCAACCTGTGATGGTTCTCATTGGTATTAGCTCGTCCTTCTCGTTCATTAAAACTATCATTACTCCCTTTTTGGGTACTACTTGAACTGGGCTAACCCAAGGTGAATCTGAGATTAGGTAGATTAATCCAGCGTCAAGGAGTTTGATTACTTCCTTCTTCACCACATCTTGCCTGTTGGGATTAAGAAGTCTTTGATGTTGGACCACGGGTTTGTATTCTTCTTCCATGAGGATTTTGTGAGTACAAAAGGAAGGACTAATTCCCTTGATATCCATGATCTTCCATGCGATGGCCTTCTTATGATTCTTAAGAACCTCAAGAAGTTCGTCTTTCTCGTCTTTAGAAAGGTGAGATGAAATAATTACTGGAAGTTGAGAGTCTTTTTCGAGAAACGCATACTCGAGATGGTTTGGGAGTTCTTTTAATTCTAAGGCTGGTGGTTCTTTAATTGATGTTTTTGACTTTTCATTACATTTAGTTATCTCATATACTACTTCTGATGTTTCTTGATTGTTGTCATTAGTATTGAGATTTCTGTTCTTTAAAATGAGTTTGGTGTTTATATCACTTAAGAATTGTGTTTCTAATGGTGTGTTGATGGAAGATTTCCACACATAGCAAATCACGATAGAATCGATCATGTCGACACAGTACAATGTGTCATCGTAATGTTGCGGATGTTGCATAGATTTTCCTACGTCAAAAGTGATAGCCTTGTCATTAACCCTTAGTGTGAGTTTGTCGGTGCAAACATCAATGATAGCCTTTGCAGTGGCCAAAAAGGGTCTTCCTAAAATCAGAGGTACACTTTTGTCTTCCTCCATGTCTAGAATTACAAGATCTACTAGGAAAACAAATTTGTCAATTTTGACAAGCATGTTTTCAACAATGCCCCGAGGGTATTTAACTAATCGGTCGGCTAACTGAATGCTCAATCGGGGGGTTTTGGTTCTCCATCCCTAGTTTTGCAAAACCCGCATAAGGCATTAAATTAATACTAGCTCCTAGGTCAGCCAGGGCATTGCTAACAGACAAATTTCCTATGAGACAAGGGATAGTAAAGCTCCCTGGATCGGTCATTTTTGTTGGCAGCTTGTTTTGGAGGACTGCTGAGTATTCTTCACTTAGGGTGACATGAGACAGTTCTTCCAGTTTCCTCTTGTTTGTCAGCACTTCTTTGAGAAACTTGGCATATTTTGGCATTAGAACGATGGCTTCGATAAAAGGTATGTTGATGTGGAGTTGTTTGAAGAGTTCTAAAAATTTCCCGTACTATGCTTCCAATCTCTCCTGCTTCGGTATTGCTGGGTATGGAATAGGTGGAATATAGGTTCTGACCGGTTCCTTAAGTTGTACAGTGCCTGTTGGAATCAGTACTTCTCGTGTTTTGTCGATTGTTTCCTTTTCCATAACTAGTTCGGAAGCTGATGAGGCAACGGTGGTTGTGCCGCTGATGAGGCAACGGTGGTTGTGTTGCTTGGGAGAGCGCCAGGTGGTCTTTCGAATAATTTTCGGGAAATTTGTCCGATCTGAGTTTCTAGATTCCGTAGCGATGCTTGTTGACTTTTTAGGTCAGCTTCATGTTTTAACGATACTCCGCTGATATCAGCAGCCCTTAAGTCGGCCTTCTTTTCTGCTTCATTTGTCTTGGTCATGATTTGGATCAACATTTCTTCGATTTTGGAGTAGCTTGGATTTTGATGGCTACAGGAACTTTGATCTTGAATGTGGTTTAGGCTAGAAGGGTTGATTCATCGGTCTTTTTTCGAATTCGGGTAAGGGTTGAATGTTACCTCTGTCCTTCCAACTGAAGTTCAGGTGAAACTTTTCTTCGATGCCTTTTCCATGACTTTAAATGCTTTGTTAGGTTATTTGGATCTCAGGTCTCCACCGGCGAGTTGGTCGATGGCTTATTTGTTTTGACTGGATTGGGCGTTAAAGAAAGTTTGTACTTGTGTTGGTACATGATGTCAGTAGTTCAGTATATAGTGTCTGTAATCGAGTTAGTTGGATTTGTGTTTTGGATGTAAGCGAAGTTCTCACAAGTTCGCTGATATAGGCGAACTTGTGGAACAAGCGAAGTTAGGGACAACTTCGCCTGAACATGCTAGGCGAAGTTGTCGTGCTTTATAAGCTGCTAGGTTACGGCTGAGAATTAGAGTTTTAGTTTTACGAGTTATTGAGTTTGTGTAATCGGTGATCAGTGAATCACGTGTTTCCAGTTGCAATACAACGTGTCTTTGTTTATTGTAACGTGTGTTTGATCGTGTTAACGTGTATCGTCTTCTACGCTCGTAATGTCTTACGTAGGGATTCCGCACCTACGTAGAACGAGATATTCCGTGTAGATCCGGCTGGGAACCTACAATTGGTATCAAAGCGTTTGCTCGTGATTGTGTGGTTCGGGATTATCACGCGGGTGTAGAAATCGTTCCGTTCGACTATTCGCGGGACGAGTTTACCGAGTTTTTGTGTCCTACTCACCTCCCTCCATCAAAAACAACCCATTACACCTTCACATACCTCGCAAAATCCAGAAATCAGACCTGCAAAATCATCGTGTTCATCAGGCGAAGTTGCCGCTACTGTTTGTAGGGTTTAGGCGAAGATATAAGGTTAAGCGAAGTTATCCACAACTTCGCCTTCCTCACAAGTTCGCTTATCTTAAGCGAAGTTATCCACAACTTCGCCTACCTCACAAGTTCGCCAAATCAGGCGAATTTAAAAAGGAAGCGAAGTTAAGAATTCAAGCGAAGATAAGACTTAAGCGAAGTTAACTTTAACTTCGCCTACAGTACTGTTAAGGATAAAATTTTTATTTTCGGGTTTCTTTGTGATTTAGTTTCGTAAAAGATGACTTCAATAAATATTACGGAACTGGTGAAGATGGAAGTGGAAGCGGGTTCAGCTACTAAAGCACCGAAGATGCTAAAGGGTACCGATTTCGTGGCTTGGAAGGATCGGTTTGAGCAGTATGTTAAATACCAAGATGCTAAGATGTGGGTGTGCATTCAAGATGGATACATTCCACCAACTGCTCTGTATGAGGGTCGTGAACAGATTAAGAAATACAACAGGATGGAAGAGGAAGAAAAGAAAATGTATGAGGCTGAAAGCAAAGCTCATGCAGCGATTACAATGGCTCTTCCACAAGAGATTCTTCACACCTTCATGAAGTATAAAACCGCTAGAGAGCTATGGGAAGCACTTGAAAACCGTTTTGAAGGTAATGTGGGGATTCGTGCATCAAAGATTAAACTACTCAAAACCCAATTCTCTGTGTTCAAGTACTTGAAGAATGAATCAGTTGATGATATCATCACGAGATATTATCACCTAATGACCGAACTCAGCAATTATTCCATTACCTACAAAGAAGATGAGATCGTGGAAAAACTCCTTGATGCTCTCCCACCGAAATGGGAGATGTACACTGTCTTGATGAGAGAAGACAAAGAGTTTGCAGACTATGACTTGGAAACAGCAGTCAACAAACTACGAACTTTTGAGCTTAACATGGTTCGAAAAGAGACACCAACTGATCAGGTTCAGGATCCGGGAATGTATGGTGCAAAAGTTAACTCAAGTTCAAGTTCGAAGTCTGAATCGTCTGCTTACTACTCAAAGGGAGACTCGGGCGCTAACTCAGCACATGAAGGTCATGTAACTCTCAACATGGATGGTGATGTGTGTTTTGTAGTTGGAGGAACAAATGCTTCTAAACCTCAAGCAACCAAGGGTAGTTTCGCTTCAAGTGTTCCTAACAACAACTACTCTAAGATGCCCATGAGTGTTAAATCTGCTGAACAGCAGTTTGCTCTCTATGCATCTTTCATTGCTTCGTATTAAAATTACATTAAAGGCAAGATTGTTGATCCAGCAACGCTAGACGAAGACTATGATCAGATCGATGCTGATGATCTGGAAGAGATGGATCTGCAGTGGCAGATGGCGGTGATTGTAAGAAGGGTTAAGAGGTTTATGAAGAAGACAGGTAGAAAGTTTGTTGGTGAAAGATCAGGTTTTGATAAGTCAAAGGTGCGGTGTTATAACTGTCAGCAGAATGGACACTTTGCTAAAGAGTGCACAAATGAACGTGTATAACGCAGTCAAAACAGGTCTACACAACAGAGTGTGGGTGATAATGAGAATAGGGCCATGATATCCAGACAGAACGGGGAGTACAACTGGAATCTGCATGTGGAGGAAGTGTTCGAACAGGCCAATTTGGTGACCATCGAAACTGCAGGAAGTGAGAAAGTGAATGGAGAAAATCAAGCTTATATGGCAGAAGTGACAGACCAACTCTCCGAGGTAAGTACTAAACTCCCTTGTACAAAATGTGAAAATCTGTCTGAACAACTGACAACAATAACTGATCAGTTTGTTAGTTTGGATGCTCAATTTAAAACATTAAAAGAAGATCATCATTACACTAAAGCTAGAGAAAATAGTTATAAGGTAAAAATAAAAGCTAGTGAGAAAGATATCAGAAGTCTGAAAGCCAGTCTAGCTGAAAAAATACAAGTAATTGATCTTAGCTATGAAGTGTTATAAGAGAAAACCAAACTAATAGCTGAAAGGGATAAACAGATAGCTGATCACCAGGTGAAAGTGGTGGAACTAAACAGAAAACTTGAGCAATTTAGAAATTCCTCCGCTATACTTGATCACCTCGTAAGTGATCAAAGTTCCCCAGTTAAAAGGGGAGGAATTGGATATCATGAAGTTCCACCACCTTATAATCATAACTATACTTATGATCCTAGTAATCAGAAATCTGTTGATGTTGAAATTGGTCAGAAAGTTCCGGTTAAGGTTACGATTAAAGATCCAGAAGTTAGTAAAGGCGAAACGAGTAAGCCTGTTTCTAATGTTAAGATTTCTGCTCCTAGTCTTGTCTCATCAAATTCGGACAAGACATCCGAGTCGAGTGAGACAAAAGAAGAGGCAGTATTACCAAAATATGGAGAGGAACATAAATCAAATGAAAAGAACTCTCCACTAAACCCGTATGTCCCACCATATGTTAGACAAACGGGCAGTAATGCAGCCTCAACATCTAAAACAACTATTGATAAGAAAGTTGAACACAGGATTTGTTTCAGATGCAATCAATTAGGACACCTGATTGCTGATTGCCCTCTGAAGTAGAGATTCAGAGGTATGAGGCCTTCGAAAACTGAGAACAGAACAAACAGTAATCACTATAATGGTAAAAATGAAAACTCATAAAAGTTCAGAAATTGGACTAATCCAGGTTTTCAAAGAAATCGATCTCAGTTTTTCCCTGTTAACAACCAAATCATGAGTAATAATTCATTTAATTCACGAAGGTTTGGATGGCCTCATAGTCAATCTACAAGAAGGTATCCTTTTAGGACTTACAGATATCATACTAATACTAACTTTGGACAGCCAAAGTACGGGATGTATCGACCCAACACCAATAGTCTTGGGTCCCCAGATTTTAATCCTCTGCTTTAATCGTGCAGGAACAGTTGAACAGGGCTGCAAACAATCTATGGGTTGTGGATAGCGGCTGTTCCCGGCACATGACGGGTAACAAGAATTTGTTACACGAATGGAAACCTGTTCAGGGAGGAAGAGTTAGTTTTGCTGGAGAGAGTGGTGGAAGGATTACTGGAATTGGGACGGTGACTAATGGTAAAATGACGTTAGAGAAAGTGAATTTCGTTGAAGAACTGAAGCATAATCTGCTGAGTGTATCGCAGATCTGTGACAAAGATTACACAGTGCACTTTACCAAGAATGAAGCGATCGTGTTGTATCCTGGTTTCAAGATACCAGATGAATGGATAGTAATGAAGGCTCCAAGGGAAAAGAATACATATATTATGGACATGAGGTCGACTGAGATGGCAACAGAAGAATCGTGTCTTCTGTCAAAAGCAACTGAATCGGAGTCCGAGTTATGGCATCGAAGAATGGGGCATATTCATCTTCGGAAAATGAACTACATTGTCAGGAATGGGCTGGTGCTGGGTGTTCCCTTGAAGAATTTCAACTTTGAAGACCAATGCTTATCGTGCAAAAAGGGAAAGCAACACAAGAAATCCCATCACACCAAGAAGGTTAATTCAATTGTCAGTACCCTAGACCTACTTCACATGGATCTCTTCGGTCCCGTGAATGTAAAAAGCCTAGGAGGAACATCATACTGCTTGGTGATAACTGATGATTTCTCTCAATACTCTTGGGTATATTTCCTGAAGTCAAAGGATGAAACGGTTCAGATGGTAATAAATTTGATTACCAAGGTTGAGAATATAATGGGGAAAAAGGTTAAGTACATCAGGAGTGACAATGGGACTGAGTTCAAAAACTATCAGATGGAGATCTTCTGCTTACAGAAAGGGATAGAACACCAGTACAACGCTCCGTATACTCCGCAACAAAATGGGGTGGCTGAGAGGAAGAACAGAACGTTAATTGAAGGAGACAGAACCATGCTGGCTGATTCGAAACTTCCTGTGGTGTTCTGGGCTGAAGCTGTTGCAACAGCCTGTTATATCCTTAATAGAGTTTTAACTGTTAAAAGATTGAATAAAACATGTTATGAACTTATGCATGGGAGAAAGCCTAACTTGAGTGGTCTTGAACCATTCGGGTCCCCGTGTTCGATATTAAAGACAAATTCTAAATTTGGTGAAATAGCCGACGAAGGTATTTTAGTCGGATATGTTGTTGGGACTCCCAACAGACGAGTCTTTAATACATCGACCAGCAAGGTTGAGGTGGTGTGTAACACTGATATCACAAGTTACAAATCACCAAAACCAAGCACGGGACCCGCTGGGGCTTTCGACTATGATAGGCTTTTTAAATCTTTTAACATGCCTTACTTGGATTGTGCAGAAGTTGATGAGAGAATTGCTACGAAGATACTTTATGATGAGGAAGACAATTATGTGCAACGACCGCAGTACGATGAATGTCAGCCTTCCTCGTCAAATGCTGTCGATACCCCTGCTGCCTCTACTTAAGAGGAATTCTTCAATCCATTTCACTCTCAACAACAATCACCCATTGATGATCTACCTTCGAACCTGGAAGACAATCTGCAAGTCAGTGCGGTTCCGACTACGAGAGTTCACAAAAATCACCCTTTAGAGAACGTGATAGGTGATCTGTCCGACGGTGTACAAACAAGACAAAGCTTGAATGAGCACACCTGTGTTTACACAAGCATTAAAGATACATGAATCATTAACGAATGCTTGTACACCTGCTTCATCAGCTAGATTGAGCCAAAGAACTATCAAATGGCTCTCAAGGATAGCTCGTGGGTCGAAGCCATGCAAGAAGAGTTAGCCCAGTTCAAGAAGATGGAGGTGTGGAATTTGGTTGCAAAACCGAAAAATGTGCATGCGATTGGCACAAAATGGGTTTTCAAATGCAAGAGAGATGAAAAAGGGATAATTATCAGGAACAAGGCGAGGCTGGTTGTAAAAGGTTTTAATCAGCAAGATGGGATCGACTACAATGAAGTGTTTGCTCCTGTGGCGAGATTAAAAGCGATTCGACTGTTTTTGGCATTTGCGGCACACAAGGAGATGAAGGTGTTCCAGTTAGACGTGAAAAGTGCGTTTCTTAACTGTAAAGTCGATGAGGTTGTGTACGTTGAGCAACCTCCGGGTTTTACTGACCCAGACTTTCCTGATCACGTGTACAAGCTAAGTAAAGCGCTATATGGGCTACATCAGGCCCCTCGTGCCTGGTACTCAACTCTATCCGATTACTTGCTTGAGAATGAATTTGAAAGGGGAAAGATCAATAGCACACTGTTCTTTAAGAGAAAAGAAAGCGACTTTCTTCTGGTGCAAGTCTACGTGGACGACATCATCTTTGCTGCATCAAAAGTCGCCATGTGTCAAGATTTTGAAGCCATCATGAAACAGAGGTTTGAAATGAGTGCTATGGGTGAACTAACTTTCTTTTTAGGATTGCAGGTTGATCAGAAGAAATATGGGATGTTCATTCATCAGACTAAGTATGTCCATGACGTTCTCAAACGCTTCAAGATGGAGGACAGCACTCCATTTGATACTCCAGTTTGCGTCAACCATAAATTGGGTGCTGATTCAGACAGTGATGCAGACGTGGACCCCACCCAATATCGGGCAATCATAGGTTCTTTAATGTACTTAACTGCTTCAAGACCTGATATTATGTTTGCAGTTTGTCTTTGTGCTCGCTTTCAGGCAAACCCAAAGGAATCTCACTTGAAGGGTGTGAAGAGGATATTGCGATATCTAAAAGGCAAGCCTAAGCTAGGGTTGTGGTACACGAAAGGAGGAGACTTGGAGTTGGTCCCCTACACGGATTCTGATTATGGAGGATGCAATCAGAGTCGGAAGTCAACAACAGGTGGATGTCAGTTTCTTGGAGGCAGATTAGTGTCATGGCAGTGCAAGAAGCAGATCTCAGTCGCCATTTCAACCTGTGAAGCAGAATACATGGCAGCATCGAACTGCTGCTCCCAGGTTCTTTGGATACAACAGCAATTGCGCGATTATGGTCTGAATTTCACTCATACTCCTATTTGCATAGATAACACTGCTGCTATCTCAGTAACTAACAATCCCGTAAAGCATAGCAAAACTAAACACATTGACATCCGTCATCATTTTATACGGGATTGTGCTGAGAAGAAATTGATTGTGCTCGAAAAGGTTGATACGTTAGATAATTTCGCTGACTTGTTTACTAAAGCGTTTGACAAAACTCGATTTCAAAACCTTGTTGAGCTGAATGGGATGATCAATCCCGAGTAACCGTGTTTTTTTTGTCTTTGTAAAAAAAAAAAAAAAAAAAAAAAAAAAAAAAAAAAAAAAAAAAAAAAGTCACTATCGCTTAGAATTATGTCGGTTGCCTCAGTTTGAAGGACATATCTTCGGATATGTTTGGTCCTCATTTATACTTGTAGAATATAAGGATAGCCATTAACCAGATGACTGAAAGTGACCGGGGCGGTTTATGATGTGTTTTTAATTCTTTCGCTGAAAATTAGTCGTTCATACTTAGTTAGAGGGACACATACTTGTATGTGGTCGGTCCAGCTGATCCATTGGATCTTCAGGATAGCCGTTTACCTGAAGACTTCGACTTGATCGGGGCGATAGAAGTTAAAATTTTTTTTTTTGGGAGATGAAATTATTTTTCAAGTCTACTACTTCGTAAGAAGTTCCTTTACTATGTTTAACAGAAAATTGATCCAACCTTGGAAAGTGATAGATATACTGATTCTGTGTGCTTAACTAGTGAAGTTATTAGGCCTAAAAGACTTTAGAACAGTCATTGTATGTCATGATAGCTTTTTATGGTGCGTAAAAGTAGAAGTGATACTAACTAAATCTCCTCGATTTTACGTGGAAACTCCTTAAGAGTTGTGTATGTCTCCGCATATATCTTTCCGAATGATAGGCAGAAAAGCGATTACCCAGTCATACACGAGCCCGTGAGTGTTCTGATTCCCGTGAAGATAGCGTGTCAAGAAACTGCAGTGATCCAGATTCGGGACTTGCAGTTGTTTACTACTCTGAAGTTGTGTAAATACTTAAAAAAAATGTGTGTTATTGAGACATTCTAGAATTCATAATGTTAATATTTCTCAATCAAGATGGACGAAAGAGAACGGGAAGAAGACTCTACAGATCGGCGTGTACTTACTATTTAATCAGACACTACGGGTCGAGGTCAACTCGGGGTGAATTGGGGAAAGCCAAATAAGCTTTGAGAATAGATAGGAGACATCATAATCTCTGAGGTGTTGCCCATTTAAATTTTGAGCTTAATTGAACCTAAGCCGTATCACAGAAGCGATAAAAACCATTTTAAGTTATTTACCTGCTTACAACCTGTTTCTTTATGTCATAATACAGCTGAACATGGATCTGTGTGACAGTCACGTAATTAGTATGATTCCTGTTCGGATCTTTTCTAAAACATGGTAGTCCCTGTCGAGACTGAAATTTGATCCCGTATACTTTATTGTTAAAATTTATTTTACTTATGTAGTTGTATGATTTTGTATCTGGTTACTTGGTCTTGATCGTATCATTTAACTCTTTAAAGGATGTTTTAAAACTTAATTGCAAATTGTTCAAATTATAGGGGTTTGTTGTGAAAATTTTCTTATCAGCGAAGTTATCCATAACTTCGCCTGCAATAGGCGAAGTTATCCATAACTTCGACTGTATGATCTCTGACCCTATATAAAGAAATTCTTGGTCAAAGCTTTTCATTATTTTCATAAACCAGCAAACTTATTTCCGTAACCCTAAGCGAACTTATCTTTCGAATCAAATCTGTGTTGATTTTCTCGACTACTATTCCGATTAAAGGTGTGTAGGGTTGTAGTATCGTATAATCTATGTCATTGATGTAAATCAAAGGTCGTATCAACCCGATTCGCGACCCCGTTTAGTCGAAACCTCAATACCCGATTTTCAAACCTGTAATGACGTGGTCGTAATCAACTTGATCGTCTAGATCGTCTTAAAAACATGTTTTACGAGATCCTCAATCTCCAAATTCACCAACTACACGTCGATTGAACAGCTTAACTGTTGCCGATTCATATTCAGGCGAACTTAGAGTTTAGGCGAAGTTATCCTTAACTTCGCCTAAGGTTTAACTTCGCCTGATAATTAATTATGTAACAGTATATAAGGCGAAGTTGTGGTTAGGCGAAGTTATCCTTAACTTCGCCTTGCCCTTTTTATTTAACATGTATTACGCGAAGTTCAAGTTGAGGCGAAGTTGTTCCCAACTTCGCCCCACCTCTAACTTCGCCTATACAGAATAAATCATAACTTCGCTCATGGTAACAGGCGAACTTGCCTCGACGTTTCTCTAACTTAGTCTGTTTTGGTTGCAGAAATGGCTGCTGTAGCTGGAGCAGGTGGTGCAGGTGGTGATGAAGGTGGAGACAACAACCGACAGTTCTTCCCGGGGCATAACATGTACATCACATTGGACCCGGATGCGAGTGGTGTTGATGATTTCCGCGAGATCATCACATTTCTACTACGCTCGCGTATATTCCACGCGATTACCACAACACTGCCGATCTCTTTACCAAACATTGAAGATTTCTGACAGACAGTGGAATATGACTGTCGAGTCGAGCCCCCGGTTATGCGTGCAATAGTCAATAATCAGAAAGTACAGTTCTCGTCTGAACAGATCAGAGTGGCATTACAGTTTGGGGATGAAACAAGAGACGATCCTACCGACTTTGTGGCTCCATTCCGAGATGGTGCGTTTCTGAGGATGGGATATTCTGGTCCTTTGGGGGATACTCAGAGACGCAAGGGGTTCTTGCTAGACCAATGGCGCTTTCTCATGCACGTGATGATCGTGTGTATGTCGGGGAGAAAGGCTGGTACAGACGGGATGGGCGCGACCATGCAGTCGGCGTTGACTGCACTGACTTACAATAAGCGTTACAGCTTTAGTCAGATGGTATTTTACGAGATAGATCGTCAGAGAAGAGCGATGGCGCGTGAGAGATTTCTTATGTATCCAAGATTCCTACAAATGATCTTGAATCATGTTGCTCCCACGTTACCTCAGCGCCGACCAATTAGATACGTGGAAAGTGTAAGTAAAAGGATCTTCGCTCAGTGCAGATCATCGAGTGCAAGAAGCAAGCCTGAGCTCCGTCCTCGACATACTCCACTATTTGGGTACTTGATCAACCCAGAGTATAGCTCGTGGGGACGAGTTTCGGGATCCGGCACCACAACAGGCGGGAGCACCTCAAGCTATACCTGCTGCTCCTTTTGTGTCACCGGAGGATACTGTAGACCTTGATGAAGCGTTTGGTGGTCAAGGCTTCTTTGATATGGAACGTGTTGATCCAGAGGAAAATGTGCAAGTCTCGGTTGCACAGGTTTCTAGTGTGGATGTTGCTAGGGCAGCTACGACGGTGGCTGATTCTGATTCGTCAGATGATGATGTGGCTGAAGCGAGACGAATTTTGGTAACACAAGAACGGATTCATGGGAAAAGGAAGAGAGACGATGATGACAATGAGTCAGACTTTGAGGAAGAAGTACATCAGTTGGTCCGTAGATCAAGAAGGGAACGGACAGGTGCAGGTTCGGGAGCTGGTGAGAGCTCAAGGGTGGTACGTTTCACTCCACCCGTACTGTCCGGTATGACTATAGTCCCTACATCATTGCCTGTTACAGGGACAAGCGCCACGGATGTTCCCGTGGTGGCTACTTCATCCTCGTTTGGCATCCCACCCACTTCATTCCAGCTTTCGGCTCCGGAGATTGTATATTTGCCACCTCCAACTCTTACTCCAACGGAGGTCGTAGCAAGATTTATTGAGTCGACAGTGGTAGCTACTGCAGGGTTGTCAGTTACGATACCACCTGCGGTTACGTTTACGCCTACTTCTGAGGTCCCAGTTACAATGGAAATCCCTCCTCAGTACACTCAAGATATATCACATCTGAGGTTTGATTTCGATGCAACCTTATCCGACTCGGAACGAATAGCAGCGCTTGAAAGGGTCATGGCAGAACAATCAAGGGTAAATCTTATCCAGACCCATGCTATTCAGTGCCTCGTTGCAGAGAATCAGATACAGTCGTCCCTGCTGATCGAACATGGAAAAATAATTGATGCTTTGAAGCAGTTCTTGGCATCTCAGGGGGAGACGAGTTGTAAGGGTGATGAGCTGAGGACGAAGAAGCGTAATGATCGAGACGATGATCCCAATGCATCGAAAGGTGCAGGTGGAGAGTTGCCAAGAACTGAACAAGCTCTTGGGACTTCCACATCTCAGGGGGAGTCAACAAGTGCAGTTGGCGGTTCAGGTGATGATGTGGTGGTCGTGGATGCTGAAGAGGTGTATAATGATATTGTAGGTGATGATGATGTGTTACCGGTTGATGAGATCGAGAAGATTGGGGCAGAGATTGTCATAGATAATGAGATTAAAGAGGGAGAGATTGTAGAGGAGAACATTGAGCACGAGATTCCGGAAGTTGATAAGGCAGATATAGGTCAAGATATGGGAAGCGATGAGACAGAATGGGAAGAGCAACCAAGATGGAAAGAAGGCTACGCTCAGTGGTTCGTAAAAACGAAGAAACCGGCGGTCCCTACTATGTTCAAGAAAAGTTACAACATCAGAGGTTATGCTGAATCGAAAAAGGGGATTATATGTTGGTTATATGATGAGCAGTTGAGGCTCTTTGTGATTAAAAGGTATGATGGGGTTCAGTATTTCAAAAGGCTGTTGAGATCGTTGAATACATTGCCAGAATGTGAAGTAAAGGACTTAGCCAGATTGGGGTTGATAAACAGGAGTGATGATAACATGGCTAGGGTCATTGGAAAGATTATTTGGAAGGAAAGTATAAAAGAGAAAAAGTTCGAGCTGTTGAAACCACAGAAAGGAAAACTTATTGAAGATAAAGATAGAGGAATGAGAGCAGATGGCAAGCCTTGGATGATTATGAAGTATAAGCCGATCCGGTGTTTAAAAGAAGTGCCGATGAAACAAATGCCCAAGGATGTGCTCAAGGATTTGAAGTGGTGGTACGTTGATTGTGAAACAGCTGAAGCAGTAATGGAGGATGAAGATGAACAAGAGCTGCTGAGAGTGTATGATCCAATGCACTTAGTGAATTTGTCTCAAGCTGATCTGCAGGTGCTAAACGAGAAGAAGATATTTTATATTCCTGCTTGGAAAGAAGAAGCGAAGAAATATCAAAGAGTTGTATCAGTTTGTGTACGAGAAGGAGTTCATGCTTGAAGATGAAAGATACAAGATTGTTGAAGATTACAAGACACGTGCTTGAAGATAGAGATATGAAGCTACTGCCAAGGGGGAGTCTGTTGGTACATGATGTCAGTAGTTCAGTATATAGTGTCTGTAATCGAGTTAGTTGGATTTGTGTTTTGGATGTAAGCGAAGTTCTCACAAGTTCGCTGATATAGGCGAACTTGTGGAACAAGCGAAGTTAGGGACAACTTCGCCTGAACATGCTAGGCGAAGTTGTCGTGCTTTATAAGCTGCTAGGTTACGGCTGAGAATTAGAGTTTTAGTTTTACGAGTTATTGAGTTTGTGTAATCGGTGATCAGTGAATCACGTGCTTCCAGTTGCAATACAACGTGTCTTTGTTTATTGTAACGTGTGTTTGATCGTGTTAACGTGTATCGTATTCTACGCTCGTAACGTCTTACGTAGGGATTCCGCACCTACGTAGAACGAGATATTCCGTGTAGATCCGGCTGGGAACCTACAACTTGTAACTATACGCTCATTCCATAATGTGGGCATCTTCTCAGAAGACTTTTGTATCTCTCCCATGCTGCGTGTAACGACTCATCATCATCGGTCCGGAATCTGGTAATGTTGGCTTGGTATTTGGCAGTTTTATTAAGCGGAAAATATTTGAGGAGAAACTGTTCAACCATCTGGTCCCACGTGGTGATGGAACCAGAGGAAAGAAATTCTATCCATTCTAAGGCTTGACCACTTAGAGAGAAAGGAAAGAGTTTGAGTTTGATCGGATCTTCTGAACAGTGTTGAATTTTAAAGGTTCCGCAGATTCGTAAGAATCGAGATATATGAGAAAGAGGGTCTTCATTGAGGAGACCATGAAATTGAAATGAATTTTCCACTATATGAATGGTGCCTGATTTGATTTCAAAATTTTCGGTGATTTCGGGTGGAGCCACTCCATTGTCGTAGCCTTCAAGAGTTGGCTTGGCATATTGGCTCATGTTCGGGTCATTGTTTTGGGCCGCCATCATTTCTTTGGTTTGATTTTCTCCTGATGTGGTGGCGTATACTGACTCGTCTTTGATTTTTTCGGTGGTCCCTGCAGTTCGTTTACGTGCTCGTCGATGAAAGATTCGTTCCAGTTCAGAAATTGGAGAAACAAGCTCAGGCTCGAATGTAGAGGACATACATGGGTTTAAATCAGATTTAAACTATTTAAATTAAACTAAAGGTTAGTTAAAGTAAAACTACGAGTTAGGCTAAGCTACTCTAAACTAAACTAAGGTCTAAGTTAATTAAGCTAAGGTAAATAAAGGTTAAAACATGGCTAGCCGTAAAATTGTATATAGTATAATAGTAAAAATAAAATAAAATAAAATAAAAGTCAAAAATTTATACAATTATAAACAATGATAAAATTAAAACTTGGATTGTTCTTAGAAACGTACCGTGTCCCCAGCAACGGCGCCAAAAACTTGATGTGTGCGTGCGTGTGCTTAAAATATGAAAGATTGGATGTTTAGCTTTGCACAAGATCTTGTTTTAAATTTATAAAAGTGATTTCTACTAGAACTAAACACACACAAAATCGGCAAGTGTACCTATCATATATGTAGAATAGTAATGGTAAGAACCAAGTATTGATCCGTGGACACAAATGTTTCTAATAATGAATCTTTGTTTTAGCTTAATCGGATAGTTTTAGTCATTTTAAGGTTGATTTTTAAACTTTATAAAATAGAAATATTATATATATATATATAGGTGATGAGAATTGAAATTCTAAATGAGTAGTTCAATTATATGAAGGTTTACTATCTATTATCAAGAATCCACTCCATTATTCCTTGATGATTAATAGTTAAACATGTGATAAACTTGTCCTAATAATATATGATAGAATAGTCCCTCATTTCTAAGTGAACAAATTTTATGACATAAAAAAAGTAACATGCGCATTTTAAAGTCCATCCTTTCCTAATGTCATGTTACCACGAGAATGCCAATTTAAGTAGACAAGCAGTTTGGTATAGCAGAACGATTAGGATTGACTTCGATTTCTCAAATACCAATCCTAACAACTTCGAGTGATTGTAGTTAACTCACACAACCTCCCCTTGGTTGATTAGATTAGATTTTAATTACACATTCCATTGACATATGATTTCTTTAACTAGCTTGATAACCTAAGCAATCGTGTTAACAATGTTATTTTATAATTATCAAAACTAGAGAAATAAATCATAGCTTATATCTCATCATTTCTAAGTACAACATAAGGATCCATATTTTATCTTGAATAAAGTATCAAAGTATTCTTTTTACCATTTCTAGTTTCCAATAACATGAATTACCATGAATGATTATAAATCATCAACCTTGATTTATTGAATTAAGGTGATAAAATATTTCTTCACCAATGGATAATTGCAACATAACCATGTACTATACCAAACTAAACCACATGTTTCATGTAATCATCAAGTAAAACAAAGCTTCTTCATAGATTAAATATGGTAATAGGAGTTTAGCTCATAATGAGCATTGTTATGAACATAACAGATGATGATATCAAACACATAATTAAACTTTGAACAATCTAACCAAATGTGGATGAATCTCCTCTCTTAATGATGGATTATGATGGTGTTGATGATGATGGATGATAACCTCCAAGCCTTCAAACTCCTCACAAGATCTTCAATATAAGTGTAATATGGGTGTTTTATAAGTGAAAACCATTTAGAATTCTTATTCAAGCACACCTCTCAAATGACACAACAGCCTCTATTTATAGGCTGTCTGGAGGAAAGAGCACGGTCCCGTGTCTACGTGTCCCAGTTGCATGTTGTCAGATCGTACATGATGACTCACCACGGGGGTGTGCTTTTGGGGGCACTCCCCCATGCTTTTGTTGAAATGTGCTTCAATTCTTTTTGTCTTTATCTGAAGGTGACCACGGCCTCGTGGCCAAGGAGGCACGGCCCCGTGCTTTTATTAACATGTGCTTAAAATCTTGTTATTTTTTTTTTGTCTTTTCTTGTGTCTAGAAGCATTGGGGCGTGTTTCTTGAGGAATGGGGGCGTGTTTCTTGCTTTTCTTGTGTTTTCTTCCATTTTTCTTCGTTTTTTCGCTTGTTTCTTCGTTTAAGGCTTGGGCTTACCTGAAATTACATTTTATTATGATAAGTAGCCATTTGTGCTATGTTATTTGATAGAAGTTGCAGTTTTTTAGAGATTATTTGTTGCTTAAAAGATGTATAATTTTATATACATCAGTTCTACATCCTCTCGTTCGTTACCCACAAAAAATAAATACTGGTGGTCAATTTCTTTAAATCCTCATAATCATCATCATAACCGGCCATCCTAAGTGATTTAGAACGAAAAACGAATCAAAACAATGAAAATGAAAAAAATGGAAATCTGTTCCCGAGGCAAGGCACGACCCGTGCTAACATGGGCGATTCTTTGGTTGACTTTCTTGCACGACCACGATTGTTCGGGGTAAAACATGGCCTGTGTTTTGCACGAATTCGGGGTTTTGAAGACTGGAACGTATCGAATGGTTTTGTAATTGGACAGGTCAACTATGGTGAAGCCTGACCCTAACCGAAAGTTAACCAAAGCAGACCAAAAATTATGTTTAGAATAGTTTACATTAAACCATTTCAAACCAAACTCGTCTTTAAATCATGTAAACCTAGTCAAGACATGTTAATTGATCCTAATCTTACCCGAATGTAGTGAAACTTGAAATTAGGGTTCGGTTTTACCCAAATTGAACGGGTAATGGTTAGAACCATGCCTTAGATTCATTTTTTTGGAATTATTATTTTGACATACCTTGATGATTGAACGAAATTGGTGAACAATAGACAGAAAATCACCTAGGGTTTGAGATGTGTAGCCAAAAAGTGACAAAGAGGGGTGAAAACAAAATATAATCCGTCAGCTATGCCCCACAAGGCCGTGGTCAGCTCTTCAAAAATATAATCCGTCAGCTACCACTGTACATAATCCATTTATCTCCTGAGATAGTCTTGGATGGACTCTGCACAATCAAGAAAAATAATTATACCAAAAGGGCAGCCCAGACCTCAGTCTTTGGCACATCTTTCTTTTCATCTTGAATTTTAATCTCATCAGACCCCAATTGTGATTGATGCACCTGAGAATACGTCACATGTCTCTTTGACTTTCGTCTAAGATACGCATTTTTAATCACTTTTGTGTCATAAGTCTTGCAAATTGGTTGTGTAGGCACAAACAGTTTGTTCTTAATTTAACAATGTTGTCATTAACGTGAACCACCTTGCGTGGATTCACGTCGTGAAACATAATATGCGTCTCGTCAACTTGAGACAGTTGTCTCTTCAGAATTTCCTTAACCACAGGAACCTTTGATGGTTGTTCCTTGGTTACAAGCTTGACATTCTTAGATATCCTAGTTCCACAATTTCTAACAACGTGACCACGTTCGCCACACAAGAAACAAGTTCTCATATCTATGAAAGCACGTTGTGGTTTAACAGTGATTGTGAAACATTAGGTTGACAAGATTCATTAGAAACTTTGACATTATCCAAATCATCAAAAGACACGGCCTTCTTTTTCTTGTAAATATACAAATTAGAACAGTTCTAGAAATTTTGAAAGTATCAGTTCCAGTAGAACTAACAAACTTCACAAGTTTAACAGATTTTACATGATGTTTCAAAATTGGTTTAATGACAGGCTTGTTTAACAATTTGGATCTTGCAAAAGCTTGTTCAATATCATGTAAAATTGAGGTTTCATTCTGAAAAACACTCTCAATCAGTTCTGTCTTGATCAAGTGTAACGGAATGTCTTTCTCCTCAAATACTTTGTTTACACCTTTTAATTTAAATTTAATTTTAAACACTCTGGTAGTCTTTACTTTACCAATTGATGGGTTAATAAACTTCATTAGATCCTCATCAGAAATTGTGGGTTTTTTCTGATTTCTTGGTTTTGACACTTGAGTTGTTAATTTTAGATGTATTTGAACCATACACCGCCTCCTCAAATCCATGAGGTTCACATAAAATGTGATTAGAATGTGGAATATTCTTTTCTTTGTGTATGTTTTGTGGTTCAAGCACGTCCTCAATTACAACCTCCTCAACAGTCTCAACAAACAATGTATTACTCAGAATATCAAGTCCTTGAGTCGATGAAGTATAAGTTGGTTTTTCTTGAGTAATGTGTTTTGGTTTCTCAACATCAGTAATTGATTCAACCTTTTTAGAAGAAATAAAATTTTAAGAATTGTTATTAATAACATTTTCTTCTTTCCCATATAATGGATTGTTTGAATAGTCATTATGAAATGGTGGAGGCACCTCAACAAATCCTAAATTGGATTTTGACCCTTTTTGCTTACCGGAAACTTCAATTATTCCGTTTAGTAGAAAAGATGAATTTCTAAACTTTCCCAACTTATTCTTCAACTCAAGAATTTCATTTCCAAGCTAAGTTAGTTTTGTTTATGATTTGAGTATCTCTTGAATCTATTTATCGATTATAATTAATATTCCTGAAAGTTCTACTTTCAAATCGTGATTAGTGTTTGACAATACTTCAATTTTATCTTTTGATCTCTTCTCAAGATCTGAGGATTGTCTATAGTTATCACGAACTATAGCAAGATCTTTCAGTAATGTTTCATTATGAGCATGAATTAAGTCAAACTTGGACGTTAATTCCTCACAATAAGCACAAGAAATATTTTCAGATACTTTAACTGATTCACATGATGGAATTTCAGACACAACCGAAGCAAAGTTAGAACTAACCTCGTCAATTTTGGCCATGCAGGAAAAAGAACTTGGATGCATTTGGCTTGAGGTATCAAAATCAGATTTAGTTTCTGATTCACTTTCGGTAGTTAATCTTTCGCCTCTTGCATCTTGAAAATGCTCAAAAGACTCAAAAAAAATCAAGATTTGTTGATTACCATTTCCATTACCCATCAATATCTAGTTCCAGTCTATTCCATCTGAAGTGAGCAATTCTTGTGAACTGGCAGGCTTGACAGAATCACCCTTAGAAGTCGTTTCTTTAGATTCAGCAAACTTCTTTCCCGAACTTATGTCTTGGTTACCGAGTCCTATGCATTCCTTTTTGGGCTTATCACATTTCTTGACGAAATGGCCAAAATCTTGATAGTTGTAGCATCTCACTTTTAACTCGTTAAACCCAATCCTCTTATTCAGAGTCGGCAGATCCTTCCCTATTTTCTGCATAAACCGCTTGACCTTTCTAACAATCATAGTCATGTTACACTTTAAATCCATGAGTTCCAAATCATCTGGATCGATTTAGTCAGCTCACTTGTGACAATTTTTACACCCACCAAATACTCGTAAGAGCTCATAAACGCACTAAGGAAAGTAAACTGTTGTTCAGCTTCCTTCAGGTTAATATTTGGTGGTTGAGCTGAAGAAGAATTACTAGCACTAGGAAACGAAGTGCTTAACCGAACAGTATTGTTGTTGGATCCAGAAGTCATGAAACAAACATTTGGCATAGGCTCATTAAATGATTATGGAATCTCTTGAGTGATTTGAGAATAGAAAGCATTGGTCGGAGCTGAGTTGCTGCTCAATGGTAATGATCCACCATATAATGTAGGATCTTGATTATCCTTGAAAAGTTTTGACATATCATATCATATTCCCTCTCTTCAATTTTCTGCATGATCTCCAAAGTCGTTAAATCTTCATTCTTGAAAATATTATTCTCTTTCAACATGAGTAAGAAAGTAGAATATGAATTCGGCAATGAATTCTTGACCGTATCAATTTAGTCAGATTGAGATGGTTCCATCTTTTGCTTTGTCATTTCAGCAATAAGATGATTAAATCTTGTAAGCATATCTTCAACAATCTCTCCTTTCAACAACCAAAAGTTTCTAAATTGAAACTTCAACATGACCTTTTTTACTTTCCAATGTGTTTCCCATACTTCTCAAACGTAGATGTTGGAAAAGAGAAGCACATATTTTAATACTTCCCACTTGGTGGAAACTATTATCCGGTAAAGCCATGGTCAATTATGAATAGGCTTTGGTTTCAAATTCTATAGCCTTCTTCTCATCTTGTGTATAACACTCAAATGGTTTTGCTTCATAATTTTTACTTGCATCACCAAGCATAGGAGGGGCATAACCATTATCAAGGCTTCCAGAACAATCAGAATGCACGGATCCTAGATGAGCTCTAAACCTTGGGGCCCATTTAGCAAAATCGCATAACTTCATAAGCCGTGGACATTTTGAATGTTAACCAATTTCTGCATCCAGATGAAGCATCTATTGTATCATCATATTCTGAGAAGCTAATGCATAGTAGTTAGCCATTTTCAGAAATATGTGTTCGACAATCAACTTTGAAAAGTTTTGGGTAGAAAATGTCCAAAGATACAAATTAAGGGTTAAATTTGAAACTTTTGTAACGAATGAGTAATAGTATTTGTGAATGAGGTTCTGGTTATGGTAACGAATGGTGTAACGAATAATTCAAAACTATAACGAATGATTCTAGCGAATGGATGTGGTTTCTAGTACCGAATGGTTCAATAAGTATCACGAATAGGTTATTGTTCAAATGAATGACCATGTAACGAATCACAAATAATCAAACGAATAAGTAGACGAATGCCATGACGAATGGCATAACGAATGGGTGTACGAATGATGATATCACAAATGAGTTTTGTATAACGAATGGGCAATTGTAGTGAATGATCAATTATAACAAACTGAACATGGCAAAAACGGTTACCACTGTTCATACGAATGAGCAGTGCAGCGTAACGAATGAGCATTCAGCATAACGAATGGATCTTCAAACCTTCAACAAATTTCCAAATTTCCACATCCATACACCAATTCAAACTATATTCAGACTTGGATTACTCATCCAAATCAACACCAAATTCAACAATTAACCTATCAATTTACTCGTCACAACAGTCCGAACAAACCCTGACCAATCCAGACTACCAGTTCTAACTCAAACCAGTCCAAAATCAATCAAAACCAGTCCGTTAAACTATGTTCCGCCAAACACAAATTACCTATCAATTCCGTTGAATTGATGAACAATATTCCAATTAAACACAAACGAAGCTTATGCATATGATTACGAACTGGTTACACTTCAATTGATATTAATTAACAATTAAACACTGAATAACTGATTTAAAATCAGGCCAAACAGTTTCAGATTTCAAAAACATACAATTGACACATATATCATTTATCAACATCAATTGATGTCAAGTATGCTTAATATCACCTAAATAATTCCCAATGAGATGGGGAATTTATAACTCCCTATTTAGACTTTTGGGCCCTTCATCTTTCTGAATCGAGACCTGGCCCGTGGCTCTGATGCCACTTGATAAACCACTGCGTAATCGATTGATTTCAATTCATACTTTACGATCTAGTTTTGATATAAATAGGTTATTATACGATTAGGAATTACGTTAATGGAATTGTGTGTGAGTGAACAATCAGGCTGAGTAACGGGATATTTGAATAATAATAAACACACCTGATAAATAATGAGCAGGGTGCCTATATATAGAAGACGACCCCATTCATTATACATTACATAACGAATGAGGACCATTCGTCTTAATTCCCTATCAATACTTTAAGCAACAACAAATGAATCAATCGTTGTGCCTCATTCGTTAAACATCCTTAACGAATGGACTAATATCTTAGCGAATGGGCTCATTCGTTATACATTTCATAACGAATGACCCTTACATTAACGGAGGACACATTTGTTATACATAACATAACGAATAGTCTTAATACATAATGAATGGGAAACATGTATCCCCAAAATGCTTTTTACATTAATAATAAATAATTACACTAAATAAACAAAGACCGAGATGACAAAACCATGCACTAACATAAAATAGTCTTGGATGAACTCTACACATACAAGTAAATGATTATTTCAAAAAGGCAGCCCAAGTCTCGGTCTTGGGTTGAACCTCTTGTTCCTTTAGTGAAAAATTAACTTTAGGTTCCCATGTTGGAAAAACTTCAATAGGGATCTTGACCACATTAGATTTATTCTTCAACTCATTTTAGTGTAATTGATGAAATTGACTGTAAGTCAAAGTTGCCTTTGACATTCTTTTCATATAATCGTCACGAATCACACCAGTGTTGAAATTTTGGCGAATTAGTTTAATAAGCTTAATCTTTTTGTCACTCACACTTTGACTTTTAAAACTAACCCTCACAAACTTCCTAGGACTAATTCCATTAAACATTATTTGAGTATCATCAACCTTGACTTGTAGAGTTGTCTTTTCAAAATACTCTTAACCTCAAGAATATTTTCCTTGATTAAGGGTTTTGCTATCAATTTAACCCTAGATTTACATATCTTAGCTACATGACCACGTTCACCACATGAGGAACAAGTTCTAATATCCATAAACAATTGTGGTGAATCAACAATGACATGTGAATCCTCAGGTTGAAAGGTCACAACCTTTACATTAGCAACACACATCGTGTTTGCATGTTTGTTTTTGTAAATATCTAGATTACAACACTCAGAAAATCTTTTAAGTGAATCCAATCCAGATGATTTCACAAACTTAATGGGTATTAAGAAGATTGATTTATCTTTCATTTAAGACTTGTTAACCAATTTTCATTTCTCAGAAGCTTTTTCAAGTTTAGTCAAGCTTGAAGTCTCATCACTAAATACACTTTCAACTAGCCCAGGTTTAATCAAACTCTAGGAAAAAAATTTATCATCAAAACTTGATTTACACCCTTGAGTTTATAAAGCCTAATATTCTTTACTTTATTACACCTCATTTGATTTTTAAACTTCATTAAGTCCTCATCTAAAATCACCTTATTTTCAAATGACTTTCCACTCACACGTGAAGATTTTGAACCAATTTCAGTTTTCTCAAAGTCATATGGTTCACAAAGAATATTATTTGCATGTGGAATGTTTTTATCTTTGTGAATCACATGTGGTTCAACAACATCTTCAACTAACACGTCATTATCATTTTCAGAGAAAACCAAATTGCTATGAATGTGAGATTCTGGAGTTGACTTTTTGTTAGTAAATTTTAATGGTTCCACTAGTTTAGGTTTCTCCAACATAGGAGGATCTATAGTCAAAGGACTATCAATATCCACTTTTTGTAAATTTCTTATGTCAGGTTTGTTGATATAATCATCATGAAAAGGAGGAGGAATCTCAACACGCCCTAAACCAGTTGTCCCATTTTTCTGGTTATTATTGTTGACTTCAATAATTTCATTTAGCAAAAATGAATAATTTCTAAATTTATCCAATTTATTTTTCAACTCCGTCACCTCATTTTCAAGCTTGATGACTTTGGTTCTCAATCTCAAAACTTCTTGAAATTGATTTTCAATGATTCTTAGTTTAGTTGAAACCTCAGCTTTCAAATCATGATTACTAGCAGACAAGCTATCAATCTTATCTTTAGATTTTTGATCACTTGCAACAACTTGCTGATAGTTATCACGAATGACAGGTAAGTCACAAATTAATTGTTCATTATGGTGACGAATTGATTAAAGTTTAAACTTGAATTCACAACAATGAAGACACTCTATTTCAGATTTAATACCCACAGATTCAGAAGAACTAGAACTAACCTCTTCAATTTTCGCCATGCAAGCAAAAGTGTCTTTTTGATCAACACTCAAGTCATCTGACTTTGTCTTGACTCGTCACTTTCTTTGGTCACATTCTCATCCATAGAACCCACAAACTCTTCACAAGATTGGATTTACTGGTCTCAAAGATTGTTGGGTAATGTATCTACCGAGGTGCAACAAGCTAATGTGGCTGTGATTAGTAAGAATGATTGTTTGTGACCCACTTGGCTTTGTAAAGTCACAATCCATTCGGTTTCTCCTTGGAATCAGGGTTGTTATACGTTTTATTGTTGAAGTTTCTATCTTGAGTCCTCTGGTCAGGAGAGTATTCCTTCCTTGGTTTATCACACTATTTTGCAAAGTGGACAAATTCCTAACAAATATAACACTTAGCTTTCAACTTATCAAACCCTATTCTCTTGCTCATAGCACGCAACTCTTTCCCAGTTATTTGCATAAACCTTTTAATCTTCCTCACAGTCATTGCCATGTTCCACTTCAAGTCCATCAACTCCAGATCATCATGATCAACTTGATCATAATCATCATCAATCGTATCACTATTTGCTACTTGCCCCCCCCCCCACCCACCAATTGTTCTTATAAAAGATAGAGAGCCTTGTCTTGAGAGTGAAAAGAAAGGACAAGCGATAGAAAGGGCGAAGTCATAAATGCTCCCATGAAGGCAAAATGTTTTTTTGCTTACTCCATGTTTACATCTGGTGGTGGTGTGACCTGAGGAACTGAGCCAATACTAAAACGAGAAGAACTTGGTGATACATTAGGTTCTAAGTCAGCTCCTTGAGGAATATCATGAGTTGCTTGAGAATAAAAGGCAATGATTGGAGCATATACACTTTTACTCACTGGAGTTGTCCCACCATACAGAGTTGATATTGATTACCCTTTGATGAATTTTGACACTTTAGTTCAAATTCTCTTTCTTCCAATTTTTCCACAAACTCCATAGCAGAAAGCATTTCATTTCTGAAATACCCATTTTCCATGAGAATCATTAGATAAGTTGAGTAGGAAGGAGGTAATGAGTTCTTTAAAGTATATATCAATTTGATTAGTTTCATCTGGGAGCATAGTAAATCTGTTCATCTCAGCTATCAAATGACAAAACCTTGTCAACACTTCTCCTACATTTTCTCCAGGCATGAGATTAAAGTTTATGAATTGAAACTTTAACATTGAGTTCTTGCTATCTTTTGTATTACCCATGCTTCTTGACTTAAATGTTGATACAATGCAACATATTGTTTAATATGACTAAACTGATGAAATATGTACTCAGACAATGCCATTGTTAAAGTACAATAGACTTTTGTCTCAATTTCATAAGCCTTTTTTTCATTAGCTGCCATTTGGGTAAATAATTTTTACACCTTACCATTAGTAGGAGTGTCAACAAACAGTGAAGTATAAACGTTTTCCAAACTTCGCATGCATTCTGGATGAACAGCTCCTAGGTGAGCTCTAAACCTTGGATCTCACTTTAGAAAGTCACATAGATTATTGACCCTCGGGCATTTAGTATGAGACTCGATCTCAGAATCTATGGTTAACATTTGCTGCATAAGAGCGTTTTGAGAAGCTGAGACATAATAACTTTTCATTTTGGAAAATTCAGGGATTGAAACTGTTAATGTGAAAGTATAGGGGTGAATCTTGACAGAATGTGAAAGTAATGCAATGAATGAGAACCTATTGTTTAACGAAAGACATTGTAGCAGTAACGACTGTGTTAAGTAACGAATAAGGGAACGAATAAGCAATAGTGGAACATGTATTAAACGGATAAGGTAATGAATGTGGGAATGTAACGAATGAGTGAATAGTATAACGAATGGACTAATAGTGTAACAAATGGGTTGTTAAAACGGTTAAAACAACCTATTAACCATTTAACGAATGAGTTTAAATAATGATAACGAATGAACTCATAATTTCCAAGAAATTAATGAATGTGTTCATCATCATCTTCAACTTTTCAGATCTAGACTCAATCCAAACATTACCAAACCACTCCAATCCACACCAAATCACACAAAACCAATTCCAATACACTTGCAAACCGATTCCAAACACAACCAAACCAATCCGAAAAACAAATCCGTCCAAATTAACTTCAATTTTAACTCAAATAGACAAAATACGTTTAAACACTTGAACAATTTACCACGAATTTCGAATTCATGTCTAAACACCAAATTAATACAATTAACTGAGTCCAGTTGATCAATTGATCATTACGATCAATCCTGGATCCAATTCAGTACTAATTATCATTATTATGATTATCAATTCATCGAGTCTAAGATTCATAATATACTAACACAAATCCGTACAAATCCGATACAATTTGTCACACCCCATTATTAGGCATGGGCGTATGACACATAGTTGGTACCACTTTTGTAAATAAATCAGAGTTACGTGTTAAAGCGGAAGTCTTTTAAAACATGTGTATTTAATATAATATTTACATTAACAAAATACGTGATATAAAAGTTCCCGTTAGTGTTTACAAAACATATACTTGTTTATTACAAACCACCACTTTATATATTTTAAGTTTTAACAAAAGATCCGAGCCATCGGATATCTTGAGCATTTCGTCTTCTCAAGCTCTAATCTTGATTACCTGCAAAATGTTTAGAAAATATGTCAGCAACGAATGCTGGTGAATATGCTGACACTAAAATATTTTCTTTTACTTTATTACCCCTCTAGACTACGTAGGTATCGGCCCATCGTGGCTTAGGAATAACAAAGTTATAAAACAATACAATTATAAAATCAAGTCTCTACACTAAATACCCCAGCAAACACCGCAGCGTTCGACTTAGTTAAGTACCTATTCGTATACACATGGTCATGCTCCCCGCAGGATAGCGTATTGTGACCAGGTGTGGTGTGGTGTGCCCACCACATTTTACCACATATGTAAGGATCCAGAAAAACGTACACGATAGCATGAGGGCTAGTGCTTATACCTTTGTTTATAAATGTTTTAGAGACACGTAGTCTCATGTAAACCTTTTCATTTAACACATTGACTCGTTTTAAAAAAAGTTTGTCAAATTTGGGGCGTATTCACCTTTTTGATTTGGATCGGCTTCAAACACCATCCGAGGGTCTTTCCCGTTGCTATCTCGCACCTATAGTACGAGTATAACCTTTTGTTAGTCGGATATTCAATCTGGCTTAAGACCTTTAGTCTTTTATAATCTTTACCTCGATTATATTTCTTTACTTTAAAACCTTTAGTTAAATTTTCTTTTTAAACCTTTAGTTTAAAAATATTATTCTTTCTTTCTTTTATAAGATAACCTATAGTTAATCTTATTTTATAAAAACCCTACGTTTCTTCTTCTTTATGAAACGTATACTTTTCTACTCCTTATTATTTAAGAATTACAAATAATATCTTAAATAATATTCTATAACAAAGAATCATATATATAATTGCATATATATATATATATAGATATTCATATCTCTTTCTTTTCTTTTCTTTTCTTTGTTATATGTTCTTTTATTTTATCGAGGTATCGAGTATTTTCTCGACTTAGGGTTTTAAGCCTTTTCAATATTTTATTATTATTTTATTCAGGCATTATGCCTACCTTCTTGGCTTTACCAACCCTATACAATTGAGTAGCACTTCGTCGTCGCTTCGTTTTTTTTTCCAAGACTCCTTGATTAACACTCTCCTTTGGCGCGCTTATCGAGGCACCAACACTCCTTCTCACGTCGACATGCCTTACGAAACAGATCGTCGGGACGTCGGGATTGTAACAACTTCTTCTTTGGTACGTCGTTTTATATATGGCACGAACTTCGAGGAGTACGGGCACATTTATCGAGGATTATGGACATGCTTTTCGAGGTGGATCGAAGGTATACTTTTATGGATTCTAGAGAGATGTTAGAGATATATATGTGAAAATTGAGTGTGAAATGAGAGATGGTCGTAGTTGCTATTTATAGACAAAACCAATAGCCTCATCGCGACACGTGATGGCTTTTGGCTGGCCCGTCGCGTATCGCGACGTAGCTCTGCGCAGTCACCAAATAACCTGCCACTTGGCGCCACGTGGCAGGTGTTGTGCCACGTGTTGACACGTGGAGGACGTGCTGCCACATGGCGAACGTTATGCCACGTGTGGACACGTGGCACGACACGTGTTTTGCGTGTCACACAACCCATCGTGATATGTGATGGGTTTTCCTTCTGATCCATCGCGTATCGCGATGGGTCAGGAAAACCGTAATTTTTTATTTAACTCTAAGGTTTGGATTTTGACATTTTTGGTCCCTTGACTTAGGAAACTTGGTATTTTAAACCCGAAACTTTCACGATGTTACACAATTAGAACTCAAAACATAGATCAATTGCTGCTAATTTGTATCCTAAACGTATTATATTAGACAGCAAGCTCTAATACCACTTGATAATACTTTATCTGATTCATCTTATACGATCTAGTCTTTGATATGAATACGATTAGGTTCAATTACGTTAAGTGTGTGTATTGTGTGTGTTGAGAGAGAATTTGGACAGCGTAACAGTGCTTTTACGTTAAGATCAGAACTAGCGTTATAATTTATATAGATACATGGGTATATATAGACGAAGAGACATTCGGTTCTCGTTCGTTAGACATGCCTAACGAATGAGCCTCTCATTCGTCTTCTATATATTGAGTCATTCGTTAACATTACCTAACGAATGATACTACATACGTTAACCTCATTCGTTACATTATCTAACAAGAAAGTACAAAATAAGCTGGTCTCATTCGTTATTATAACATTAACGAATGAGCCTTACATTATATGACCAAAATACCCCTATACATGATATATTTCCCAAATACATTAAATCAAAGACCAAGACGCAAAACGATGCATCAACACATAAAAATGTACCTATTTGTTGACTCAACCAACCTGACCAGTTTGGGCTTTGTTTTTCCAAACTCGTAACTAGGCCGTGAACATTCTTGAAAGAAACCAAATAAAGACTGAGTCAACTTGATGTTTTACGAATTAATGTAATTCGTTGAGCATTTTTAAGTTAAAAACTGATTATTTGGGGTTATTATTTTTGGGTAGAGCATGGTGTTTGACAACTTTAATGCGCAATCTGGGACATATGCGACATAAGTACCTACGAACATGTTAACTTTGAATGCAACGGTCAAAATCTTTTACCGATATCCTGCTAAATTCTTTGGTGTCCATGTCACCGTTACTCCTATCGAAATCCATTATTCCCAACTAAAACTTGGTTCTGGTCAGGTAAGTTTAATGAATTCTATTGTAGTTAACAAACTAGGGCGTCGGTAACAAACTAGGGTGTTGGTGTTCCAGTGGCAGAGATAAAATCTATTATACACTCAAAGGTCTTGTGTTTGAGTCCACTCGAGTCCAAGAAGTAAAAGAAATTTGTCTTTCAAAATAAAGTTACCATTTTGATTTAATCGACCTAACATAGAAGGGAAAAGGTGATATATCGCCAGTTTTTATGTGCAACAGGAGGGCACATAATGGCGCCGCAAGAGACCCTAGAAAATCTCGGCCCCCTCCGTGAACACCACTAGTGGACCAGTAAGGCGACTGGTGCACTGAGTTGTATGATTATAAAAACATTGCAACTCTGGCTTTCAAGAGTCAAAAGAGATATAGGGGGTTAGGGCTGTTCAAAAAGCTCGTGGCTCGCGGATCGCTCGAAACTCGCTCGAAAATAGCTCGGAAAAAGCTCGGCTCGAAAAAGCTCGATTCTAAATGGGCTCGACTCAACTCTTCTCGATTTCTAAACGAGCCAAGCTCGAGCCAGGGCCAGCTCGGCTCATGGCTCGGTCTTGGCTCGACTCGTTAGCTCGGCTCGTTGGCTCGTTTAGATTAAACCCTAAAGTTTAATATCTATATTTAATAATGTAATACCAAGAAATAAATAAATAAATAAATAAAAATTATACATATATTAAGCAACTCGATACCTAAAACCTTATAAAAGAATAACGAAAATAAAACATATAAATTTACAAATTCATTTATAAATTTTATATAATATGTATGTTAAAATTATATTTTTTTGTATTTTATATATCAAAATTTTAAAATATAAAATAAAAAAATAATAGATAAAAAATAAAAAATTTTAAAAAATTAAAGGAGCCCGGCTCGACGAGCTCGAGCTCGATTTTTCAGCTCGATAAAGAAAACAAGCCGAGCTCGAGCCAGCTCGATTAAGTTCGAGCTCGAGCTCGAGCTCGAGCACACTCTAGCTCGACTCGACTCGGCTCGTTTACAGCCTTATAGGGGGTGTTTGGGTGAGCTTCTAAAACTTGCTTATTTGTTATTTGTTTGTTGAAAAACAAAATGTGTTTGGTAAAGCAACTTCAAAAGCTTCAAAATGGAGCTTTTCAAAAGTTGTTTTTACTTTTAAAAAAACAAATAAGCAAAAAAACAATTTTAAAATATCCTCCGAACACCCCCATAATTTAATAGACAAACTGTTATAGACTTATGGGTTATCTTTGAGCATGCTTTTACTTTGACCTAAAAGGTGGTGTGTGTTTGATGATTGATCAAAAGTTCAAAACAGGTAAAAAGTTATACCAATCAAGAAAGAACCAAAGAGTGATTGCATCCCATGTTTTAGGGTATCAATAGCCACTCTACTGCGGCGTGTCTCCGTTCAATGCCGCCATAGGTCGCCTCAACAATGTAATAATTCCTGTTAATCTAACATTCTCGATGAAGTCAAAAGCATACATTTTGGGGAGGTTAATGAACCCAAAATTCTACAAAAATGTTTTGTGCCAAGTCACATTACATGGTAACCAAATTAGTAAGCATGTGAACTTGACCGGTTCTTGCATTTATTGAGATTCATTTGTGGAAATAGTCATGGCAAAATCTAAGTCTATTGTTGCATATTGAGATGCATTGGCTTATAATCATTTGATCTACTTGATAGGTAGTTACAGTCTGTTAAGTAATATTGTATCATTATCTTATAAATGGCAGGTGAATTCATTTGTTGATAAGTTTTCATTACCTTAATTACTTAAAGTATGTGTAGTGGATGAAACTTCCATCTGGGCGTTATGTGTCATGTGACGTCACATCACTATATATGTTTTATGGTTAAAATTGGTGTAGTGGATAAAGCCCCTTCAAATGATTATCTCATTGTTATTTTATTATTATATTTTATTAAAAAACTTACCAAAAAACAAACCCACCAATCAACTTCCACCCATTTACTCCACTCAGCGCTATGTTAGAAGCCCCCCCCCCCCCTCCATAGCGCCCCGCGGACGGTGTTTCCGACGCTATGGGGCTCCATGGATGGGGATAACGCCCCACTACGAATGATCTTATAGATCTAAACTTATTAATGTTTTTCGTTTTGGATGAGATGCAATACAAATGAAAATTAAAATATATTAAACTTACAAATAACTAAAGTAAATTTTATTACCTTCTGGTTTTAAACTAGAGTAATTACACCAAAAATTAAATAAAGTAGAGTAATCATAATTACTCTAGTTTAAATACAATATAATAATAATGATTACTCTAGTTAAAATAATTACTCTATTTTTTGTGTGTTTTTCACATTAAAACTCGTTTGTATTTGATCCAGACATTTTAGTTTTTACTATGCTTTTTGACAATTAAAAAACCAATCAATCAACCGATCTTGAAACCGAACAACCTATCCAAGCAAAAGAGCGGTATTTTTTTCCATGAGATGTGGATTTTGGGTTAACACTTGAGTTTAACTTAAGTGAGTTAAATTATAACTTTAATTTAGATAGACTTATTTAAGTTTAAAATTGTACTAACGTAGTATGTTCCTTATGAAAATTTTTTGATGTGCTTAAACTTTTTAATTAAATAAAACCATAATTTGAAGGCTTGTAGACTGAAACTCGGTCCACACCAATGGTATCATAATCCCATTGAATCATGTGTAAATGTTTAACCAAATCAAACACAAAACTAACCAAGTGAAACTAATTTAACCGAATTAATAATGACATGTTTAAGTATAGTTTGTATAAAGGTAAATACGACCTATGCATCCATAATTTCCTACTCGTAGAGATCTTATGCATAATAACACATTTTTACTAAAAAGAATCGTGAAACCATTAAATTTGTTCAATTATTAGATCTAAATAATATATTGAAAATCATGTCCTTCCTTCTTTTATAAAGGACTATAAATAAGTTATTCTTAATCAACGAAAATTCAAAATTAGGATGATACTATATGAAATAGTCAAATTATCAACTCATATGACGCGTATTGACCTGATAAATTTATTTGTTTTTAAATTAGCTATCAATTTCATATGATTTGATTGATAACACTATTACACCCCTATCAACGGTAGCCTTATTTTTTTCTAATGTTTTCCTTTTATAAAGCGCCATGCTAGTTTTTTTTCTTTTTGTTTTCTTTCAGTTTTAAAAAATTCGAGTTATAAATTTAAAAACCTAATTGGTTGTGCTAAAAGTTCACCCTAAAAATAGTCTTGAATTAACTGATAACCAAACCGTCACTAAAATTTGTCAAAAAAATGGTATTTTTTACTCTGGTAACTTTAACAATTTTTCTTTTGGGGTAGAAGGCAAATAAGGGAATGATAGAATCAATACATTATGACGATTAACTATACCAAATCTTTTATCATTTTTATATTTCTTCGCATCCACCGTGCAATGCATGCAGTCATTGATAGACAGAAACTATTTAAGGCGTTAGGTATGTCTGGTGGAGATCACATTCATTCCGGTACCATAGTAGGTAAACTTGAAAGGGAAAGAAGCATCACTTTGGGGTTATCAATAACCGAGATTAAACCATGGATTATTATTAAGGCTATTCTATTAACTGATTAAAGTTCTTAATATCTTAAAGTTCTGAATAGAATCCCAACCTGTATGGACTATATAGCCATCTTATCGAGAGATATCTCATATCCAAACATGTGTTGGTGAAAGTTATCTATATCTATACTATATATAATATAGTATTTATGGGCAAATTAAGAAACTTCATTTGTAACTAATTTATTTGGTGTAGTGGATAAAGCCCCTTCAAATGATTATCTCATTGTTATTTTATTATTATATTTTATTAAAAAACTTACCAAAAAACAAACCCACCAATCAACTTCCACCCATTTCCTCCACTCAGCGCTATGTTAGAAGCCCCCCCCCCCCCCTCCATAGCGCCCCGCGGACGGTGTTTCCGACGCTATGGGTCTCCATGGATGGGGATAACGCCCCACTACGAATGATCTTATAGATCTAAACTTATGAATGTTTTTCGTTTTGGATGAGATGCAATACAAATGAAAATTAAAATATATTAAACTTACAAATAACTAAAGTAAATTTTATTACCTTCTGGTTTTAAACTAGAGTAATTACACCAAAAATTAAATAAAGTAGAGTAATCATAATTACTCTAGTTTAAATACAATATAATAATAATGATTACTCTAGTTAAAATAATTACTCTATTTTTTGTGTGTTTTTCACATTAAAACTCGTTTGTATTTGATCCAGACATTTTAGTTTTTACTATGCTTTTTGACAATTAGAAAACCAATCAATCAACCAATCTTGAAACCGAACAACCTATCCAAGCAAAAGAGCAGTATTTTTTTCCATGAGATGTGGATTTTGGGTTAACACTTGAGTTTAACTTAAGTGAGTTAAATTATAACTTTAATTTAGATCGACTTATTTAAGTTTAAAATTGTACTAACGTAGTATGTTCTTTATGAAAATTTTGATGTGCTTAAACTTTTTAATTAAATAAAACCATAATTCGAAGGCTTGTAGACTGAAACTCGGTCCACCCCAATGGTATCATAATCCCATTGAATCATGTGTAAATGTTTAACCAAATCAAACACAAAACTAACCAAGTGAAACTAATTTAACCGAATTAATAATGACATGTTTAAGTATAGTTTGTATAAAGGTAAATACGACCTATGCATCCATAATATCCTACTCGTAGAGATCTTATGCATAATAACACATTTTTACTAAAAAGAATCGTGAAACCATTAAATTTGTTCAATTATTAGATCTAAATAATATATTGAAAATCATGTCCTTCATTCTTTTATAAAGGACTATAAATAAGTTATTCTTAATCAACGAAAATTCAAAATTAGGATGATACTATATGAAATAGTCAAATTATCAACTCATATGACGCGTATTGACCTGATAAATTTATTTGTTTTTAAATTAGCTATCAATTTCATATGATTTGATTGATAACACTATTACACCCCTATCAACGGTAGCCTTATTTTTTTATAATGTTTTCCTTTTGTAAAGCGCCATGCTAGTTTTTTTCCTTTTTGTTTTCTTTCTGTTTTAAAAAATTCGAGTTATAAATTTTAAAACCTAATTGGTTGTGCTAAAAGTTCACCCTAAAAATAGTCTTGAATTAACTGATAACCAAACCGTCACTAAAATTTGTCAAAAAAATGGTATTTTTTACTCTGGTAACTTTAACACTTTTTCTTTTGGGGTAGAAGACAAATAAGGGAATGATAGAATCAATACATTATGACGATTAACTATACCAAATCTTTTATCATTTTTATATTTCTTCGCATCCACCGTGCAATGCATGCAGTCATTGATAGACAGAAACTATTTAAGGCGTTACGTATGTCTGGTGGAGATCACATTCATTCCGGTACCATAGTAGGTAAACTTGAAAGGGAAAGAAGCATCACTTTGGGGTTATCAATAACCGAGATTAAACCATGGATTATTATTAAGGCTATTCTATTAACTGATTAAAGTTCTTAGTATCTTAAAGTTCTGAATAGAATCCCAACCTGTATGGACTATATAGCCATCTTATCGAGAGATATCTCATATCCAAACATGTGTTAGTGAAAGTTATCTATATCTATACTATATATAATATAGTATTTATGGGCAAATTAAGAAACTTCATTTGTAACTAATTTATTTGGTGTAGTGGGTAAAGCCCCTTCAAATGATTATCTCATTGTTATTTTATTATTATATTTTATTAAAAAACTTACCAAAAAACAAACCCACCAATCAACTTCCACCCATTTCCTCCACTCAGCGCTATGTTAGAAGCCCCCCCCCCCCTCCATAGCGCCCCGCGGACGGTGTTTCCGACGCTATGGGTCTCCATGGATGGGGATAACGCCCCACTACGAATGATCTTATAGATCTAAACGTAGGAAATAATATGCTCTCAACTGAAGGAGGGTCCTGTGGGGTTCCGTTTCCGAGTTTACAAGAGGTGGACGTATGCAAAGTCAACGTCTCAGTGGTTCAAGAAGAAACTCCTCTAGAGATGGAACCGAATCGGAGTTTAGTTCCAGTTACAGACGTAGGGGATGAGGGTGGTCCGGTTTAATAGCCCCTTCTGATTCGGAGATGGATGTCGATAAGGAAACAGAAGCGACAATTAAGATAGGCGACAAACTGGGGGTATCTTTGGAGAAATATAGATCGGATGTCAAAACGGTTATTATAGATGAAGGCGGACATGTGGTTCCCTCATGAATCTATTATCAGTGAATGTTAGGGGGGCTGGCGAATCCAAAAAAGCCGACTGGATTCGTGGATTGAAGACTAGTCATGGTGCTCACTTCGTGTGTATTCAAAAGACAAAATTATCAAGAATTCCTTCATGGTGGGTGTGTCAGTTTTGGGGAAGGTCAGAGTGTGAATATGATAAGGTTGATGTGGTTGGTAGATCAGGTGGCATTCTAAGTGTCTGGGATCCGTCTTATTTTCGATTAACCGGCTCATGTTCTCATCGTAGATTCCTCGCTATATCCGGTATTATAAAACCATTGGACATTTTAATTACTATTGTGAATGTTTATGCCCCCAATGATCCGGTAGAGAGAAAATTGCTATGGGACGAATTGTTGGTGGTTAGAAGATCAATTGTAGGATTATGTGTTTTCGTAGGGGACTTTAACGAGGTCCGGGAATCAAAGGAAAGATTAAACTCGGAGTTCGTAGCTTCACATGCCGATGTGTTCAATCGGTTTGTCATGGAAGCCGAACTTGAGGAATTTCATATGGGTGGGGGTTTATTTACGTATGTGTCCGACAAAGGCGACAAATTTAGTAAAATAGACTGGGTCTTGGTGTGTAAGGATTTTATGAATTCTTGGCCGCTTGTTTCTTTGACTTTATTAGCAAAAGGTTGCTCAGATCACAGACCACTCTTACTCTCTACGGTGAACAATTATTTCGGTCATACCCCGTTTCGCTTTTATAATTCATGGCTTGACATTGACGGTTTTGAGGAGTTCGTGCAGGTACAATCTTCTCTGTATAAGTTTTTTGGTCATGCAGATTTGGCGTTAACTATCAAGCTTAGGTGGTTAAAAAACCGTATTAAAAAGTGGTTGAAACGGGTTCGCGATAGACAAGAAGGGGAATACGAGAAGAACAAAGAGGCGATTCGGTTGATTGAAGAGATTGGGGAGAGTAGACAGTTGACTGAAGCTGAATTGGACAGAAGGGCAGGTTATGATATAGTTGTGAAAGAATTCGAAAAGGCGAAATATCAGGACCTAAAACAAAAGGCGAGGGTCCGGTGGGCTTTGGAAGGGGATGAGAACTCCAAATACTTCCATGGGATTCTTAATGCCAATCTTAGTAATAATCGTTTACATGGGATTATGGTGGATGGGAGCTGGATTTCAAATCCAATTATTATGAAAGATTTGGTGTTTGAATTTTTTGCTAAAAAGTTGAAGGAACCAATGGAAGAAAGGCCGATATTGGAGACAAATAATTTAAAGACTTTGAGCGATTCTGAAGCGAATGGGCTGATCTCTCCTTTCTCTTTGTCGAAAATTAAAGATGCGGTTTGGGAGTGTGCGGGAGATCGTTCTCCGGGTCCGGATGGGTTTAACTTCAGATTTTTTAAACGCTTCTGGAACTGCTTTCAAGGCTGGGGGACTTTCGGCCGATTAGTTTGATTGGGTGTATTAACAAGGTTATATCCAAAGTGTTGGTTAGAAGAATTAAGATGATAGTTGGGGATTTAATTTTGGAGGAGCAATCGGCTTTTCTCGCCAACCGGAGCATTTTGGATGGCCCTCTAATTATGAACGAGTTGCTCGCATGGTTAAAAAGGTCAAAAAAGAAAGGCTTATTCTTTAAAGTAGATCTAGAAAAGGCGTACGACTCGTTAAATTGGGGCTATTTGGATTCGATTATGGAACAAATGAGGTTCCCTTTAAGATGGCGAAAGTGGGTAGCGGCTATTTTGAAGGCGAGTCGGGCTTCGGTTATGGTAAATGGGTCTCCGACCCCGGAATTCCAGTGCTTTCGGGGGCTAAGACAAGGTGATCCGTTATCTCCTTTCTTATTCATTATCGCTATGGAAGGTCTTTCGGGTATGATGAAGCGTGCGGTGGATCAAGGGGTATACTCCGGATTAAAATGTGGAATGGAAGGCCCGATATTATCACATTTTTTATATGCAGATGACGTGATTTTTATTGGCGAATGGAGTGACCAAAACGCGCAGAATTTATGCCGGATTCTTCGGTGTTTTTATTTGGTTTCGGGGTTAAAAATAAACTTATCCAAGTGTCGACTATTTGGAATAAAAGTGGAGCCTTTAGAGATGGAAAATATGGCTGTTATTCTTCACTGTAAGGTTGGATCAATTCCATTTCAACACCTGGGGCTTCAAATAGGTGCAAACATGAACTTGATCGACTCATGGGATACGGTCGTAGAACTTTTTAAGAAAAGACTCTCTCAGTGGAAAGCCGGAAACTTGTCGTTCGGTGGTCGTGTTACGATTCTAAAGTCAATTTTAAACTCTCTCCCTAATTATTATTTTTCGTTATTTAAAGCCCCTTCGGGGGTGTTGGATAAGCTCGATCGGCTGCGGAGATTATTTTTTTGGGGTGGTTCGGAAGAGAAGGCCAAGATCAGTTGGGTAGCTTGGGAAAAAGTGGCGGTTCCGATCGAGTATGGGGGTCTCGGTTTGGATTGGTTACGAGGCACAAATGCATCGTTACTTGCCAAATGGTGGTGGCGATTTAAAAACGAAAGAGGAAAGCTGTGGTGGAAAGTAATATGGGCTATACATCATTCGTCAAGGTCTTGGTCATTCATTCCGGTGAAAGTGTCGAATGCGGGCCCATGGCGGCAAATAATAAATATCTCCCCAATACTTGAATCATCCGGGATTGCGTTGAGTAGGATAATTCGGACGGTGGTAAAAAGCGGGGAACAAACGTGGTTTTGGTTGGACAATTAGATCGGGGACCGACCCCTTTGTGAACAATTTCCGTCTCTTTTTTCAAATGTGTAGGTTCCCAGCCGGATCTACACGGAATATCTCGTTCTACGTAGGTGCGGAATCCCTACGTAAGACGTTACGATCGTAGAAGACGATACGAGTTAACACGATCAAACACACGTTACAATAAACAAAGACACGTTGTATTGCAACCGAAAACACGTGATATCAATCACAAACACTGGACTCGTAAACTCGATACAATGAAATAACCTTTCTAAACAAGCCGTAACCTAATGTTTATATAACACGACAACTTCGCCTGGCATGTTCAGGCGAAGTTGTCCCTAACTTCGCTTACTCTACAAGTTCGCCTATATCAGCGAACTTGTGAGCTAACTTCGCTTATTACAAAATACTAAACCAACTAACTCGATTACAGACACTATATACTGAACTACTGACATCATGTACCAACAGACTCCCCCTTGGCAGTAGCTTCATATATTTATCTTCAAACACGTGTCTTGTAATCTTCAACAATCTCGTATCTTTCATCTTCAAGCATGAACTCCTTCTCGTACACATACCGAAACAACTCTTTGATATTTCTTCGCTTCGTCTTTCCAAGCAGGAATATAAAATATCTTCTTCTCATTCAGCACCTGCAGATCAGCTTGAGACAAGTTCACTAGATGCATTGGATCATACACTCTCAGCAGCTCTTGTTCATCTTCATCCTCCATTACTGCTTCAGCTGTTTCACAATCAACATACCACCACTTCAAATCTTTGAGCACATCCTTGGGCATTTGTTTCATCGGTACTTCTTTTAAACACCGGATCGGGTTATACTTCATAATCATCCAAGGCTTGCCATCTGCTCTCAATCCTCTATCTTTGTCTTCAATAAGTTTTCCCTTTTGTGGTTTCAACAGCTCGAACTTCTTCTCTTTTATACTTTCCTTCCAAACAATCTTTCCAATGACTCTAGCCATGTTATCATCACTTCTGTTTATCAACCCCAATCTGGCTAAGTCATTCACTTCACATTCTGGCAATGTATTCAACGATCTCAACATCCTCTTGAAGTACTGAACACCATCATATCTTTTAATCACAAAGAGCCTCAACTGCTCATCATATATCCAGCAAATAATCCCCTTTCTCGATTCAGCATAACCTCTAATGTTGTAACTCTTCTTGAACATAGTAGGGACCGCCGGTTTCTTCGTTTTTACGAACCACTGAGCGTAGCATTCTTTCCATCTTAGCTGCTCTTCCCATTCCGTCTCATTACTTCCCATATCTTTACTCATATCTGCCTTATCAACATCCGGAATCTCATGCTCAATATTCTCTTCTATAATCTCTCCCTTTTCAATATCATTATCAATAACAATCTCTGCACCAATCTTCTCAATCTCTTCAACTGGTAATACATCTTCATCACCTATAAAATCATCATCCATCTCCTCAACATCCACGACCACCACCTCATCACCTGTACCGCCCGCTGCACTTGTTGACTCCCCCTGAGATGTGAAAGTCCCAAGAGCTTGTTCAGTTCTTGGCAACTCTCCACCTGCACCTTTCGATGCATTGGGATCATCGTCTCGATCATTTCGCTTCTTAGTCCTCAGCTCATCGCCCTTACAGCTCGTCTCCCCCTGAGATGCCAAGAACTCCTTCAAAGCATCAATGATTTTGCCATGTTCTATCAGCAGGGACGACTGTATCTGATTCTCTGCAACAAGGCGCTGAATAGCATGGGTCTGGATAAGATTCACCCTTGATTGTTCTGCCACGACCCTCTCAAGCGCTGCTATTCGTTCTGAGTCTGATAAGGTTGCATCGAAATCAAACCTCAGATGTGATATATCTTGAGTGTACTGAGGAGGGATTTCCATTGTAACCGGGACCTCAGAAGTAGGCGTAAACGTAACCGCAGGTGGTATCGTAGCTGACAACCCTGCAGTAGCTACCACTGTCGACTCAATAAATCTTGCCACAACCTCCGTTGGAGTAAGAGTTGGAGGTGGCAAGGAAACAATCTCCGGAGTCGATAGCTGGAATGTAGTAAGTGGGAGGCCGAATGAGGATGAGGTAGCCACCACGGGAACGTCCGTGGCGCTTGGCCTTGTAACTTGCAATGGTGTAGGAACCATGGTCATACCGGACTGTGCGGGTGGAGTGAAACGTACCACCCTCGAGCTCTCACCAGCTCCCGAACCTGCACCTGCCCGTTCCCTTCTTGATCTACGAATCAGCTGATGTACTTCTTCCTCAAAATCTGACTCACTGTCATCATCAGCTCTTTTTCTTTTCCCATGAATTCGTTCTTGAGTTACCAAAATTCGTCTCGCTTCAGCCACATTTTCTTCAGGATCAACACGATCCATATCAAAGAAACCTTGACCACCAAACGTTTCATCAAGGTCTACAGTCTCCTCCGGTGACACAACAGGAGCAGCAGGTGTTGCTTGAGGTGCTCCAGCCTGTTGTGGTTGAGGGTCCCGAAACTCATCCCCATGAGCTGGAACATACTCTGGGTTGATCAAGTACCCAAATAGTGGAGTATGTCTAGGACGGAGCTCAGGTTTACTCCTCGCACTGGATGATCTGCACTGGGCGAAGATCCTTTTACTTACACTTTCCACGTATCGAATCGGGCGACGCTGAGGTAACGTTGGAGCAACGTGATTCAAGATCATCTGAATGAATCTTGGATACATAAGAAATCTCTCACGCGCCACCGCTCTTCTCAGACGATCTATCTCGTAGAATACCATCTGACTAAAGCTGTAACACTTATTGTAAGTCAGAGCAGTCATCGCCGACTGCATGGTCGCGCCCATCCCATCAGTACCAGCCTTTCTCCCTGACATGCCCACGATCATCACATGCATGAGAAAGCGCCACTGGTCTAGCAAGAACCCCTTGCGTCTCTGAGTATCCCCCAAGGGACCAGAATATCCCATCCACAGAAACGCACCATCTCGGAATGGAGCTACAAAGTCTGTCGGGTCGTCCCTCGTTTCATCTCCAAACCGCAAAGCCGCCCGTATCTGTTCAGATGAGAACTGAACTATGTGATTGTTGACTGTTGCTCGCATAACCGGGGGCTCGACGCGACAGTCATACTCCACTGTCTGCCAAAAATCCTCAATGTTTGGCAAGGATATCGGCAGTGTTGTTGTAATCGCGTGGAATATAAGCGAGCGGAGTAAGAATGTGATGATCTCGCGGAAATCATCAACACCGCTCGCATCCGGGTCTAATGTGATGTACATGTTATGACCCGGGAAAAACTGTCGTTGGTTATCTCCACCTTCATCACCACCTGCGCCGCCTACTCCAGCTACAGCTGCCATTTCTGCAACAAACAGGCTAAGTTAGATAATCGTCAAGGCAAATCACAAGTTCGCCTCTTACCATGAGCGAAGTTATGATTTATTCTGTATAGGCGAAGTTAGAGGTGGGGCGAAGTTGGGAACAACTTCGCCTCAATTTGAACTTCGCCTGATAACAGTTAAGTAAAAAGGACCAGGCGAAGTTAATGATAACTTCGCCTAACCACAACTTCGCCTCAAATACTGTTACATAATTAATTATCAGGCGAAGTTAAACCTCAGGAGAAGTTAATAATAACTTCGCCTAACCTGTAACTACGCCTGAATATGAATCGGCAACAGTTAGGTTTTCGAATCGACGTGTAGTTGGTGAATTTGGAGATTGCGGATCTCGTAAAACATGATTTTAAGACGATTTAGACGATTAAGTTGATTACGACCACGTGAAAAAAAAGGTTTGAAAATCGGGTGGTTAGGTTTCGAAATACGAGGTTGCGAATCGGGTCGAAACGACCTTTGATTAACGTTAAGGACAGTGATTAGATGATACTATCGACACTACACACCTATAACTCGGATTAGAACCTGAGAAAGAAAACACAGATTGATCGATGCTATATGTTCGCTTAGGGTTACGATAAGTTCGCCGGGTTACAGGAAGACAAGTTCGCTGAGTTTTTGAAATAATGAACAGTTTGACCTTGAAACTTCTTTATATAGGGTCAGAGTTATACCGGCGAAGTTATGGATAACTTCGCCTATTGCAGGCGAAGTTATGCACAAGTTCGCTGATATTAAACTTTACAAAACAAACCCCTATAATTAGAACAATTTGCAATTAAGTTATGAAAACATCCTTTAAAGAGTTAAATGATACGATCAAGACCAAGTAACCAGGTATAACATCAAACAACTACATAAGTAGAAAAATATTTTAACTATAAAGTACACGGGATCAAATTTCAGTCTCGACAGGGACTACCATGTTTTAGAAAGATCAGAACAGGAATCATACTAATTACGTGACTGTCACACAGATCCATGTTCAGCTGTATTATGAAATAAAGAAACAGGTTGTAAGCAGGTAAATAACTTAAGATGGTTTTCATCGCTTCTGTGATACGGGTTAGGTTCAATTAATCTCAAAACTTAAGTGGGCAACAATTCAGAGAGTATGATGCCTCCTATCTATTCTCAAAGTGTATTTGCCTTTCCCCAAGTCACCCCGAGTTGACCTCGACCCGTAGTGTCTGAATAAATAGTAAGTACACATCTCTGTAGAGTCTTCTTCCCGTTCTCTTTCTTACATCTTGATTGAGAAGTATTAACATTATGAACTCTAGAATGTCTCAATAACATAAATTTGTTTTTTTTTTTTTAAGTACATAGACAACTTCAGAGTAGTAAACAACTGCAAGTCCTGAATCTGGATCACTGCAGTTTCTTGACACGCTATCTTCACGGGAATCAGAACACTCTCGGGCTCGTGTATGACTGGGTAATCGCTGATCTGCCTATCATTCGGAAAGATATATATGGAGACATGCACAACTCTTAAGGAGTTTCCACGTAAAATCGAGTAGATTTAGTTAGTATCACTTCTACTTTTACGCACCATAAAAAGCTACCATGACATACAATGACTGTTCTAAAGTCTTTTAGGCCTAATAACTTCACTAGTTAAGCACACGGAATCAATATATCTATCACTTTCCAAGGTTGGATCAATTTTCTGTTAAACATGGTAAAGGAACTTCTTACGAAGTAGTAGACTTGAAAAATAATTTCATCTCCCGAAAAATTTTAACTTCAATCGCCCCGATCAAATTGAATTTTTCAGGTAAACGGCTATTCTGAAGATCCAATGGATCAGCTGGACCGACCACATACAAGTATGTGTCCTTCTAACTAAGTATGATCGACTAATTTTCAGCGAAAGAATAAAAACACATCATAAACCGCCCCGGTCACTTTCAGTTATCTGGTTAATGGCTATCCTCATATTCTACAAGTAGAAATGAGGACCAAACATATCCGAAAATATGTCCTTCAAACTGAGGCAACCGACATAATTCTAAGCGATAGTGACGTTTTTTTTTTTTTTTTTTTTTTAAACAAAAACAAAAAACACGGTTACTCGGGATTGACCATCCCATTCAGCTCAACAAGGTTTTGAAAACGAGTTTTGTCAAACGCTTTAGTAAACAAGTCAGCGAAATTATCTAACGTATCAACCTTTTCGAGCACAATCAGTTTCTTCTCAGCACAATCCCGTATAAAATGATGACGGATGTCAATATGTTTAGTTTTGCTATGCTTTACGGGATTGTTAGTTACTGAGATAGCAGCAGTGTTATCAATGCAAATAGGAGTATGAGTGAAATTCAAACCATAATCGCGCAATTGCTGTTGAATCCAAAGAACCTGGGAGCAGCAGTTCGATGCTGCCATGTATTCTGCTTCACAGGTTGAAATGGCGACTGAGGTCTGCTTCTTGCACTGCCATGACACTAATCTGCCTCCAAGAAACTGACATCCACCTGTTGTTGACTTCCGACTCTGATTGCATCCTCCATAATCAGAATCCGTGTGGGCGACCAACTCCAAGTCTCCTCCTTTCGTGTACCACAACCCCAGCTTAGGTTTGCCTTTGAGATAGCGCAATATCCTCTTCGCACCCTTCAAGTGAGATTCCTTTGGGATTTGCCTGAAAGCGTGCACAAAGACAAACTGCAAACATAATATCAGGTCTAGAAGCAGTTAAGTACATTAAAGAACCTATTATTGCCCGATATTGGGTTTGTCCACGTCTGCATCACTATCTGAATCAGCACCCAGTTTATGGTTGACGCAAACTGGAGTATCAAATGGAGTGCTGTCCTCCATCTTGAAGCGTTTGAGAACGTCTTGGACATACTTAGTCTGATGAATGAACATCCCATCTTTCTTCTGATCAACCTGCAATCCTAAAAAGAAAGTTAGTTCACCCATAGCACTCATTTCAAACCTCTGTTTCATGATGGCTTCAAACTCCTGACACATGGCGACTTTTGATGCAGCGAAGATGATGTCATCCACGTAGACTTGAACCAGAAGAAAGTCTCTTCCATTTCTCTTAACGAACAGTGTACTATCTATCCTTCCCCTTTCAAATTCATTCTCAGGCAAGTAATCGGATAGAGTTGAGTACCAGGCACGAGGGGCCTGATGTAGCCCATATAGCGCTTTACTTAGCTTGTACATGTGATCAGGAAAGTCTGGGTCAGTAAAATCCGGAGGTTGCTCAACGTACACTACCTCATCGACTTTACCGTTAAGAAACGCACTCTTCACGTCTAACTGGAACACCTTCATCTCCTTGTGTGCAGCAAATGCCAAAAACAATCTAATCGCTTCCAATCTCGCCACAGGAGCAAACACTTCATTGTAGTCGATCCCCTCTTGCTGATTAAAACCTTTTACAACCAGCCTCGCCTTATTCCTGATGATTATCCCTTTTTCATCTCTCTTGCATTTGAAAACCCATTTGGTGCCAATCGCATGCACATTCTTCGGTTTTGCAACCAAATTCCATACCTCCATCTTCTTGAACTGGGCTAACTCTTCTTGCATGGCTTCGACCCACGAGCTGTCCTTGAGAGCCATTTGATAGTTCTTTGGTTCAATCTGGCTGATGAAGCAGGTGTACAAGCATTCGTTGATTATGCCCGTATCTTTAATGCTTGTGTAAACACAGGTGTGCTCATTCAAGCTTTGTCTTGTTTGTACACCGTCGGACAGATCACCTATCACATTCTCCCAAGGGTGATTTTTGTGAACTCTCGTAGTCGGAACCGAACTGACATCCAGATTGTCTTCCAGGTTCGAAGGTAGCTCATCAATGGGTGATTGTTGTTGAGAGTGAAACGGATTGAAGAATTCCTCTTCTGTAGAGGCAGCAGGGGTATCGACAGTATTTAACGAGGAAGGCTGACATTCATCGTACAGCGGTCTTTGCACAACATTGTCTTCCTCATCGTAAAGCATCTTCGTAGCTATTCTTTCATCAACTTCTGCACAATCCAAGTAAGGTATGTTAAAAGATTTAAAAAGCCTATCATAGTCGAAAACCCCAGCGGGTCCCGTGCTTGGTTTTGGTGATTTGTAACTTGTGATATCAGTGTTACACACCACCTCAACCTTGCTAGTAGATGTATTAAAGACTCGTCTGTTAGGAGTCCCAACAACATATCCGACTAAAATGCCTTCGTCGGCTATTTCACCAAATTTAGAATTTGTCTTTAATATCGAACACGGGGACCCGAATGGTTCGAGACCACTCAAGTTGGGCTTTCTCCCATGCATAAGTTCATAACATGTTTTATTCAGTCTTTTAACAGTTAAAACTTTATTAAGGATATAACAGGCTGTTGCAACAGCTTCAGCCCAGAACACCACAGGAAGTTTCGAATCAGCCAGCATGGTTCTGGCTCCTTCAATTAACGTTCTGTTCTTCCTCTCAGCCACTCCATTTTGTTGCGGAGTATACGGAGCGCTGTACTGGTGTTCTATCCCTTTCTGTAAGCAGAAGATCTCCATTTGATAGTTTTTGAACTCAGTCCCATTGTCACTCCTGATGTATTTAACTCTTTTCCCCATAATATTCTCAACTTTGGTAATCAAATTTATTACCATCTGAACCGTTTCATCCTTTGACTTCAGGAAATATACCCAAGAGTATCGAGAGAAATCATCAGTGATCACCAAGCAGTATGATGTTCCACCTAGGCTTTTTACATTCACGGGACCGAAGAGATCCATGTGAAGTAGGTCTAGGGTACTGACTATTGAATTAACCTTCTTGGTGTGATGGGATTTCTTGTGTTGCTTTCCCTTTTTGCACGATAAGCATTGATCTTCAAAGTTGAAATTTTTCAAGGGAACACCCAGCACCAGCCCATTCTTGACAATGTAGTTCATTTTCCGAAGATGAATATGCCCCATTCTTCTATGCCATAACTCGGACTCCGATTCAGTTGCTTTTGACAGAAGACACGATTCTTCTGTTGCCATCTCCGTCGACCTCATGTCCATAATATACGTATTCTTTTCTCTTGGAGCCTTCATAACTATCCAATCCTCTGGTACCTTGAAACCAGGATACAGCACGATCACTTCATTCTTGGTAAAGAGCACAGTGTAATCTTTGTCATAGATCTGCGATACACTCAGCAGATTATGCTTCAGTTCTTCAACGAAATTCACTTTCTCTAAAGTCATTTTTCCATTGGTCACCGTCCCAATTCCAGTAATCCTTCCACCGCTCTCTCCAGCAAAACTCACTCTTCCTCCCTGAACAGGTTTCCATTCGTGTAACAAATTCTTGTTACCCGTCATGTGCCGGGAACAGCCGCTATCCACAACCCATAGATTGTTTGCAGCCCTGTTAAACTGTTCCTGCACGATTAAAGCAGAGGATTAAAATCTGGGGACCCAAGACCTATTGGTCTTGGGTCGATACATCCCGTACTTTGGCTGTCCAAAGTTAGTATCAGTATGATTTCTGAAAGTCCTAAGAGGATACCTTCTTGTAAATTGACTATGAGGCCATCCAAACCTTCGTGAATTAAATGAATTATTACTCATGATTTGGTTGTTAACAGGGAAAAACTGAGATCGATTTCTTTGAAAACCAGGATTAGTCCAATGTTTGAACTTTGATGAGTTTTCATTTTTACCATTATAGTGTATACCGTTAGTTCTATTCTCAGTTTTCGAAGGCCTCACACCTCTGAATCTCTGCTTCAGAGGGCAATCAGCAATCAGGTGTCCTAATTGATTGCATCTGAAACAACTCATGTGTTCAACTTTCTTCTCAATAGTTGTTTTAGATGTTGAGGCTGCATTACTGCCCGTTTGTCTCACATATGGTGGGACATACGGGTTTAGTGGAGAATTCTTTTCATTTGATTTATGTTTCTCTCCACTTTTTGGTAACACTGCCTCCTCTTTTGTCTCACTAGACTCGGATGTCTTGTCCGAATTTGATGAGACAGGACTAGGAGCAGAAATCTTAACATTAGAAACAGGCTTACATGTTTCGCCTTTACTAACTTCTGGATCTTTAATTGTAACCTTAACCGGAACTGTCTGACCAAAATCATCATCAACAGATCTCTGATTACTAGGATCATAAGTATAGTTATGATTGTAAGGTGGTGGAACTTCATGATATCCAATTCCTCCTCTTTTAACTGGGGAACTTTGATCACTAACGAGGTGATCAAGTATAGCGGAGGAATTTCTAAATTGCTCAAGCTTTCTGTTAAGTTCCACCACTTTCACCTGGTGATCAGCTATCTGTTTATCCCTTTCAGCTATTAGTTTGGTTTTCTCTTCTAACACTTCATAGCTAAGATCAATTACTTGAATTTTTTCAGCTAGATTTGCTTTAAGACTTCTAATATCTTTCTCACTAGCTTTTATTTTTACCTTATAACTGTTTTCTCTAGCTTTAGTGAAATGATGATCTTCTTTTAATGTTTTAAATTGAGCATCCAAACTAACAAACTGATCAGTTATAGTTGTCAATTGTTCAGACAGATTTTCACATTTCGTACAAGGGAGTTTAGTACTTACCTCGGAGAGCTGGTCTGTCACTTCTGCCATGTAAGCTTCATTTTCTCCAGTTACTTTCTCACTTCCTGCAGTTTCGATGTTCGCTAAATTGGCCTGTTCGAACACTTCCTCAACATGCAGATTCCAGTTGTACTCCCCGTCTTGTCTGGATATCATCGCCCTATTCTCACTACTTCCACCACTCTGTTGTGTAGACCTGTTCTGACTGCGTTCTACACGTTCATTTGTGCACTCCTTCGCAAAGTGTCCATTTTGTTGACAGTTATAACATCGCACCTTTGACTTGTCAAAACCTGGTCTTTCACCAACAAACTTTCTACCTGTCTTTTTCATAAACCTCTTAACTCTTCTCACAATCATCGCCATCTGCCACTGCAGATCCATCTCTTCCAGATCATCAGCATCGATCTGATCATAGTCTTCGTCCAAAGTTGCAGGATCAACAATCTTACCCTTAATGTAATTTGCATACGAAGCAATGAAAGATGCATAGAGAGCAAACTGTTGTTCAGCAGATTTAACACTCATGGGCATCTTTGAGTAGTTGTTGTTCAAAACACTTGGAGAAGAACTACCCTTGGTTGCTTGAGGTTTAGAAGCATTTGATCCACCAGCTACAAAACACACATCACCATTCATGTTGAGAGATACATGACCTTCATGTGTTGAGTTAGCGCCCGAGTCTCCTTTTGAGTAGTAAGCAGATGATTCAGACTTCGAACTTGAACCTGTATTAACTTTTGCACCATACATTCCTGGATCTTGAACCTGATCAGTTGGTGTCTCTTTTCGAACCATGTTAAGTTCAAACGTTCGTAGTTTGTTGACTGCTGTTTCCAAGTCATAGTCGGAAAACTCTTTGTCTTCTCTCATCAAGACAGTGTACATCTCCCATTTCGGTGGGAGAGCATCAAGAAGCTTTTCCACGATCTCATCTTCTTTGTAAGCAATGGAATAATTGCTGAGTTCGGTCATCAGATGATAATATCTCGTGATGATATCATCAAGTGATTCATTCTTCAAGTACTTGAACACCGAGAATTGGGTTTTAAGTAGTTTAATCTTTGATGCACGAATCCCCACATTACCCTCAAATCGGTTTTCAAGCGCTTCCCAAAGTTCTCTAGCAGTTTTATACTTCCTGAAGGTGTGAAGAATCTCTTGTGGAAGAGCCATTGTTATCGCTGCATGAGTTTTGCTTTCAGCCTCATACATTTTCTTTTCTTCTTCTTCCATCTTGTTGTATTTCTTAATCTGATCACGACCCTCATACTCAGCAGTTGGTGGAATGTATCCATCTTGAATGCATACCCACATCTTAGCATCTTGGTATTTGACATATTGTTCAAACCGATCCTTCCACGCCACGAAATTGGTTCTCTTAAGCATCTTCGGTGCCTTAGTAGCTGAACCCGCTTCCACTTCCATCTTCACCAGTTCCGTAATGTTTATAGAAGTCATCTTTCACGAAACACAAAGAAACCCGAAAAATAAAAATTTTATTCTTAACAGTACTGTAGGCGAAGTTGAAGTTAACTTCGCTTAAGTCTGAACTTCGCTTGAATTCGTAACTTCGCTCTCTTTTCTAAATTCGCCTGATTTGGCGAAGTTGTGGATAACTTCGCTTAAGTTAAGCGAACTTGTGAGGTAGGCGAAGTTGTGGGTAACTTCGCTTGAGATAAGCGAACTTGTGTGGAAGGCGAAGTTGTGGATAACTTCGCTTAACCTTATATCTTCGCCTAAACCCTACAAACAGTAGCGGCAACTTCGCCTGATGAACACGATGATTTTGCAGGTTTGATTTCTGGATTTTGCGAGGTATGCGAAGGTGTTAAGGGTTGTTTTTGATGGTGGGAGGTGAGTAGGACACAAAAACTCGGTAAACTCATCCCGCGAATAGTCGAACGGAATGATTTCTACACCCGCGTGATAATCCCGAACCACACAATCACGAGCAAAAGCTCTGATACCAATTGTAGGTTCCCAGCCGGATCTACACGGAATATCTCGTTCTACGTAGGTGCGGAATCCCTACGTAAGACGTTACGAGCGTAGAAGACAATACGAGTTAACACGATCAAACACACGTTACAATAAACAAAGACACGTTGTATTGCAACCGAAAACACGTGATATCAATCACAAACACTGGACTCGTAAACTCGATACAATGAAATAACCTTTCTAAACAAGCCGTAACCTAATGTTTATATAACACGACAACTTCGCCTGGCATGTTCAGGCGAAGTTGTCCCTAACTTCGCTTACTCTACAAGTTCGCCTATATCAGCGAACTTGTGAGCTAACTTCGCTTATTACAAAATACTAAACCAACTAACTCGATTACAGACACTATATACTGAACTACTGACATCATGTACCAACAAAATGCAAAATCAAAGTGGTGTTCGGTGGCTGATCGACTCTTTATGGTAGATGATATGATATGCGGAAGATGGGATTGGTTCAGAGAACCAGGCGGGCCGGTTCTTCTGGGAGAGTTCACGGGGTTACTGACAGCTTGTCAACAGGTGATACTCGAACCCGGTAACGACAAGGCAGTGTGGTGTGGAGATTCCTCAATGAATTTTTCTGTTGGGTGTCTAAAAGGTATGTTGGTGGAGAACTCCTTGGTAGCTCCAGAATATGTTTTTATTTGGAATAATTGGATCCCTATAAAAGTGAGCTTTGTAGCTTGGAGGGCGGTGTTAAATAGACTACCAACTCTTGATGCCTTAGCTAAAAGAAATATTCCGGTGAGATCGACTATTTGTCCGATATGTGGATGTGTTGAGGAGTCGGTAGACCATGTCTTTATTTCTTGTGTGTTAGCTCAAATGGTGTGGAGTTGGGTTGCTCAATGGTGTAAGGTCCCCCCTATTTATGCCTTTTGTGTACGGGATTTGGTCGATTTACACAAATTTGTTTCGTTTCATAAAGATAAGACCAAAATGTTCCATGCGGTTTGCTTAGTTACGTTGTGGTGTATTTGGAAGAAACGAAATGCTTTGGTTCACAAAGGGACTTCTATCCAATTAAATAATTTGACGGAAGAGATAAAAGTGCTCGGTTTTCTTTGGATAAAGAACAGGTCGAAAAGGTTCGGGCTTTCATGGGAGGATTGGTGTACATTCCGTTTGTAATGTAGTAGCTTATGTTGGGTGTGTTTGTTATTGGTGGTTGTATTAGATGTTTCTAGCTCCTTGCTAGAGTTTTAATAAAAAATTTATTGATCGTTCAAAAAAAAAAGAAAAGTGTGTGGTCCTGCACCTCTTGTCCTCGCATCCATTACCAGCTAGGTTAGCACCTATAGGATGCTTTGGTGAGCTATGGCGAAAAAAAAGAGTGAGGTGGTAGTTTATGCCCATGAACTATAGTTCTACGTTGATTGTAAGAATTACTGTTTTGTTTATTTTAATAACATACTCCAACTACGTTAAATTGATTGGAATGACTTACATATGTCGAATCTTTCATATGTTGTACAGTAACCGCCTCGCAAAACATTTATATAATTTAATCTTGAAAGTATCATGTTATTTTTATTTTATTAAAAGAAACCTGATATCTTAGACAGTAGGTTGTTTAATAAATGATTCAAAATATGAAGTCAAGACTCATGACTTAAAAGTTAAGACGTTGGAGTCAAGGTCAATGCAGATCGTGCTATTCTATATTCTATATCCATTTTCAATCATCAGTGATTTTTTTATTTGAATATACGCAACAATGATATTCTAACTAGTTAATACGAAAAGATTAATTGAAGCATTACGAAAAATAAATAAAATAGAAAAAAAAAAGTTATGTGCTAGACTATGAGAATGCAAGTGACGACGCTTAATAGTTTTTAAGTTAAAAGAACAAGTCAAATGGTTTTAAATTACTCATGACTCATACTTCGATAATAAAACAAAAACTAATTGACCCTCAAATAGAGCTAAAATGGTTAATTATTCTAGTAGGCCCTTAAGTCACTCGGTTTGGTTTGGTTATTCAGTTTTACATATATCGTTAACCAAAAGTGAATCAATCATCTTTTCAGAAAATCAAAAATAACATTCGCTTATTGTTTCGGTTCGATTTTCAAAGTCTTAGATATTTTGGTTTTAAATCGGTTCGATGCATAGCACTATTGGTGGTGGGTGTGACGTTTATCCTTACACGTAATTTTTTGTATACATTTGATATCTTCTAAATATAATATTGTAATTCAACCTATCATTCGTGTTTTGGAATAACGATATTCATTCGTTTGAGTATGTCATAGGATCTAGAGGGCATGGTCACTGAAAAATGGACTAGCATAATATTATATTGTTAGACTGAGGGTTGTGGGGGCTTCAAAGGGGGCGCTAGAGCCTCTCCGCTCGCGCCCCCAGGCGTTAATACCACACCAACAGGGCGCTAGAGGGGCGCTAGAGATAGCCGTGAGCATGGTAGCGGGAGAAGAGAGAGGATGTGGGACGCTAGAGGGGCGCTACCCACACCAGGGGCCAGGGGCTCCACCAGAGGCTCCCAACACCCCCCTTATCCAGTTTCTCTCTCTGCCACACGTCATAATATTATTGGTTCTTGGCTCTGCTGGAGCCCCCACTGGAGCCCCCACACCCCTTAGTCTTAATAGTTGGCTTTTACCTAACCCTATGTGTGATACTAGTTCGAGAATTGGAATATTACGGATAATTGATAAAAAAAATAACAATTAAGAAAATATAAAAAATAATAAACTCAATTTACATTAATTAGTATTTAATAGTTATCAACAAATAAATGAATAATTTTAGAGATTTAGTTGATTTTAAGTTGTAATGATTAATATGAAAGTTACGAGAGACAAATAATTATACGTTTTTAAGAAAGATGTTAGATATAGATATATTCGGGTGATGATTAATTTCCCCTTCCGTGACTTATTTTAGCGTTTAATCGATTGTAATTATGTTGGAGATTTGCATGATCCAAGATTTCATTTGAAAAAACTCAAATCGGTGGCATATGAAACTAAATGTTACGTCTACAAAGGAATAGACATATTATTAACGTGGAACAACTTTTAACAGTAGGTCAATGGTGTGAGTCAATAGTGTGTATGGTGTAGAGAAAAAACGAAAAGGGATATAATAGCATAATTTCAAGGTCCACAAATGACTCGTTCAACTTCCAAGCAAACGCAAGTGCTTTCGTTTTGTATAAATATTTTTGCATATATATTTTATTAAATATAAACTATTATATTTACATAAATGAATTGCTCTTTTGGACAAGCTCGGCATATGAAGCTCATATGAAGCTCATGTTTGTTTATTTTAACCCAACTCCAATTCAAACATGTGTTCAAGATCAAACTCAAGTTTGTTTAAGCTCCCGTCAGAATCATTCCAAATTTTTAACTGGTCGATTTTAAATAACTCATGAAACACTCGGCTCATTTAAATCCCTAATCTTACTTTTATCCCATTGGATATGGTTTGACACTTAAATAAGGCAAAATTTATCAAAGGAAAAAAAGTTAAAAGAATTTACTTTTAGACTGCATGTAGCGGGAGAGACTTTCACTAATAAAAAGTGTCGTCATGTCACTGCCACGTAGACGGAAGGGGCAAGTCATTCACTAAATATTTCATAAAAATAACGAATAGTGATTTAACTAACAACGTAGTTATTATTTAATGGTTCTTTTAATATAAAAAAAAATAAATTGGTGAATGTGATTGATTAGAATTTAGAAAAACCCCACATCCCCTATCTTTCTCGCCCGCCGTTGTGTTGCCGGTGACCTTGACGCCCTCCATACTGAATTGCTGAAGAGTGTAATGGTGTTTCGCTTCAACCCCTAGTGACATGACAATGAATTAACACTCACTGCATGACTACACATGGTTTTAATGGGTTAAGAATTGCATGATAACTCAAATTTCAACAATAATTTATAAATTCATGAATTTTATATTTATCATCGTACTCAGTATATCCCACCAATAGCAATGCTATGGTAGGGTCTGAGGAGAGTAAGATGTAGACAGCCTTACCTCTACCCCATGGGGATAGAGAGGCTGCTTCCGGTGAGACCCCCGGCTCTATACTAGTTTTGCATCAAGCCTTGGACACATAGCACTCAATCATCGGGACGCTGGCTGATTGGTGCATGTACCCTTGTCTTTCGGCTATCAACGCCACCACATGATGCCTGATTAACCTTCCATCACTTTTAACGTTATTTTCACGAGATTAATAAAATAACGTCAAAATTAGTGCAATTTTACTTTTGCCCACCCGAGGGTTCACACATATATACATTATATGCGCGCACCGCAATCATAAACGTTATAAATTCATGAATGTTTTCTTTAATAAATGGGCCCATGGGTATGGATAGAAAGTTCCACCAAATAACGTTATAGCCCCCACTCCAAAATATGTGATGTCACTTTGGAAATGCCATAAAGACTTCAAGTCAATCCTCCTATTTTTCCTTTATATAATACTCTCATATATAAATACAAAGTCCATGAATGTACTTATAGTTGTTCAATAAACTTCTACATGGAGATGAATCCATTGGAGCTCCAATTGCCGGGCTTTCGGTTTCACCCGACCGAGGAAGAGTTGCTTGAATTCTATCTTAAAAAGACAGTTTTAGGAAAAAATACGTGTTTTGAAGTCATTGGGTTTTTGAACATATACCGCTATGACCCTTGGGTTCTACCAGGTAACTTTTCCTTGCTCGAATCAAAACCAAACTTCAGTTCATTTTGGTTGTTAATATGAATTCTATTTCAAGTATAAATGGGCTAGAATAGGCCTAATGGGTCGAAACTCATCGGTCTAGAGCTAGACTCATATGTTGAGTCCAATTTGGGACATACTTCATCATAACCCTTAGACCACGATTAAGTTTTTACTGTTTTATTAACTGTAGAAATGTCGATGATTGGGGAGAGAGAATGGTACTTTTTTGTTCCAAGGAATAAAAAGCATGGTAATGGAGGGAGACCAACCCGAACCACTACAAACGGGTTTTGGAAGGCAACTGGGTCGGATCGTAAAATATTTTCTTTATCCGACACAAACAAGCACCTCGGGTTGAAGAAGACTTTAGTGTTCTACCATGGCAGGGCACCCGGAGGCCAAAAAACTGACTGGATTATGAGTGAATATAGATTGCCCGATTCTTGCACACTATCAAAGGTAGTAGCTTGAAGCCTTGAACTATAATTTTTAACTTGCAAGTAAATTTTTAATATATATAGCTTCCTAAATGTTTGTAACCTTTTAAAAACCTGTTCCCAACCACCCCCCACCCCCCCCCCCCCCCCCCCAAAAAAAAAAAAATACAAGTGGAAGTAAAAATATAAATTCATTTGTATAATTGTACATATAAGAAATGGGTTTATCAGTGTTCAAAAGATTTAGTTTTTGTGCTTTGTAAGTTGGTTCGGTCTTGTTTGTCGTATAAATTAAACCGACTGTTAACATTTATTATTCATATAACTTCTTTTCATTTTTGAAATATGTAGTGATACCAGCGTATAAATAATTTTAACCATCTTTATCATTTTAATGTTTTAACGTTGAACAAATTATTCAGAAAAAAAAAAACCATAAACAAGACCGTTAAACCGTCAAACTGGCCAGTCTAGCCAACTCACTCAAGCTATAGTTAGCAGTTCAGTCTAGAATTTTATTGAAAGCAGCTGAGTTGAACCATGAACATTTTTATTCATCAGTTTATTTGCATATTAAATATATATTGATGAATTTAATTGGCAATTGGCAGGACATAGTGCTATGTAAAATATACAGAAAAGCAACTTCCATAAAAGTGTTGGAACAAAGGGCAGCAATGGAAGAAGAACAACCTCCATCACCTACAAGCTCCATCAATGGTCCACATCTTGACCTCATGACTCCGTCACCGTCACCATCACCAATCAGATTAAGCCACATATCGTCTTCCACCAATCAGAAAGAAGCCACCAAGGAACCAAGCCTGAAACAACCGATAGGTTTGAAGGAGATATCAGAGCTCCGGTTGCCAAAATGTGACATGGGTTGGTGTCAAGATTCACTCTCTCGTAGTCCATGGCTCCAAGATCTCATTTTCACCCCTCCCCCTTGTGCCAATGTACTTAACTTCCTCGATTAATCGAGTAAGTATCGTTTGTGACACTTTTATGTAAACCAAATAATTTTATTAACTTATGTCGAATCACATGTCAAGAAGCCGCTCAAAGAATAGACACGAAATAGAAACAAAAACGGCTATTTACATCTTATAAGATGGAAGTCCGTTTATACCTATTCGCATTTTCACTTCGTAGGTCCTCTAAAACGGTCCCACAAAATGAAAACGAGAGCCTAATGGAGGTAAACGAACCCAAAAATTGGCGAGATACACTACCTACCATCTACCATATCTATGTTAATCCATAAACAAAAACCAAAACTACACCCACTTTCGAAAGTGTGGCCTTTTTAATACCATTTGCAAACGCGAACGCGCTTGTTTGACCAGATTCACTTTTATGACACGCGCTCTCGTTCTCTTGAAGCTTTATCTTCTTCTATCCGTTGCAATAACTCTTCACACGCTTTCAAAGATGCAGCGCTGAATCTTTCCATGGCCTCAAAAACGAGCCGAAGATTCGTTTGTGCGCTAACGCTTTTACTAGTCTCGGTTTGATAAACGGCTGAAAGCCCGTTACCTCTATCGGAAAGCACGATTTGTTTATCGAGCACTTGTAACTCTTTATGAATCTTTTGATCTTCTCTCTCCAAATCCTTGACTTTCCTCTCCATGTTTTTATTCATCGTTAACCTCCGTCTCATTTCTTGTTTATCTCGGTCCCACAACTGAAGCACAACGTTAACAAAATCCCTCATCAACTCAACAACTTCCTTGTCGGATATCCGGTCAATGGCTTGGGCCCACTGGTTACATATTATAAAGATGGTTGGTGCACCAATTCGGCTAGGGGAAAACGGGACCGGTCCGTCTGCGGTTTCTTCGGGCACGTATAACAGACATTTTAGAAGCCAGTTGTTTAAGGATGTTACAAACGCCTTCTGTGCTCCGAACCAACGTGAGAACCGATAAGTCCAGTTCAGAAGTTCGTGTTCTAGTTGTAATGTGACATCTAGACTATCATCAGAAAAGTGTTTGCTTGACATAATCGCGTCTAGTCGTTTAGCAGCTCCGATAGCTCGGCATTGACTACGGTGGCACTCTAGCATTGACCGCCACATCCTCGTTAACCTAAAAACCACAAATTATTTAAAAATCAGAATTTAGGGGTGTGAAAAGCAATAAACAGAAAAACCTGAAGACCGAACAGTATTCGTAACAGAAAAAATCGAACCGAATTGTGAATTCGGTTTTCGGTTCCGCAAATCTTGTTTATTCGGATAGCCATCGAATAAATCAAATGCTAACCGTTTTCGTTGGATAACTGAACCGAATAAAACGATTTAGTTGGTTAAATTAGATTCTACACGTTTCTAATTCGGATCGGTTTGGTTACTAGTTAGGGCCAAAAAAAATCAAAAACCAAATAAACCGATATCCAAACCAATGAACCCTAAATAAAATCATAAATTATTGACATAATTTCAAGTATACCCCTAAGAACTTGTGAGATACCATACATACCCAACTCAAACTTAAATGTTACATATACATATCCCTAAAAACTAGTTAAAATACCATATTTACCCGTTTCATTAAAAACAATTCAAAAACTGACCATTTTACTTTGAAACTTCAAAATTTTCATATTTACCCATTTTTAGCCTTATTAGTTTACACTTACCCTTGAACAATATAATGGAATTAATCCTCTGAACTCCACTTCTCACATTATGCAAAGAAATTATTCTTTTTTGATCATATTATAACATCAAGATATAAACAGAAAACATGATTAACTAGCTACAATTATATAATAAGATATATTAAGTTTGGGTTATAAAAATATACAATTGATAAGGGTAAAATGGTCATAAATAAAAAATTTATTCAAATTGGCATGTATGATATTCTAAGTTCAGGTTAGGTATATAAAATATTTCAACAAGTTTGTAGGAATATATATGGTATTCTCCCTAAATTCTAACATTTAAACTCAATAAAAACAATTAAAATTACCCTTGAATGAATTCATTTAATTGCGGCCACAACTCTTCGTCTCTCAACTTATTTATCTGCTCGGATATTTTATCAACTACTTGAATCGCGATTCTAATTTTGGTTGAAAGACTTCTAACTAAAGCTCGTGTTGCATCAACTTTATGTTGTTCCGCACCCTTTTCATCTAAACGTTTTAGCTTCATGTCCTTTTCATCATGAAGTAACCTCATTTTCTCCTCAACCTATGCCATATATAGCCGTTTAATAACTTAATATATATTCATTAATGTAAGCAACCTTAACGGCTTAACATGTTTCATACCTTAACTTCCTCAAACAACTTCTTCTCCCATAAATATAGCTTATGCAAAGTAGATGAAAGATTTTTTGACCTCGTTCTTAACTCTACGTCCACGTCAGCAGGATCTGAGGCTTTTAAAGCTGCTGCTGCTAGTGACGGTGAGAACTTGTTCAACATTTTTGAAGGAACTGATTCAAAGACATAATAAGATAACAAAAGTCAGCAACTTTGATAACTATAAGTAAAATCTTTGAATAAAAATTAAACCTTGATACGCTGCGTGTTTTCGGTTGTGTGGAACTTTCCCGACTTCAAGAATCTTGGCTAGTTCATTCCCAGATTCTGAAGCGCGGTCGAATTGGATTTGAATTTCTTTAACTACTTCAGAATCGTTATGAAACTCGTAAAGCGGCTTTTCGGTTCTAGAAGTTTCTCCTTTATCGACTACATGAACTTCAAACTCAACAGGTTCTTCTTCATCGGGTACACTCGGTCCACTTCTGTAATGCAAGTCGATCACAGAGCTTTCCTCACTCTCATCATCAACCACCACTGGTTTCTTCGAATCCACATCACCCCCACCACCACTGCCGGCAGCACCACCACCGCCGCTGCCACTACCGCCAACACCACGGTGACCATCGAAAAATTTTGGATTCGAAGAATGTATTTCTTTAACAACCTCTTGTTGGATGTAATCTTCATCTTCCAACTCAGGAATACCCTCTTCCTCCCTAACTTCCCTTGAATCGCGGCTCGGTGTATACGGAGGATAATAGCTTTCATACGATTCAAACGGGTTCAAAAAGTCCCATGTAGAGCTAGCAGGCGGGGGCGGGGGCGGAGGCGGTGGTTTCGAATTCGACGATGATGCTTCCGACTGTAAGTACGGCGGATTCGACACACCGCCGTAAGACGGTTGTTGCGATGAAGAAGAGGCAAAATAGTCACCGTAATTACCATAACTATTGTTGTAAGAATAAGAACTAGGGTTTTGGTAATTATAATTACTACCACTATTATTATTATAATACGAAGATGAGGAAGAAGCTTCACCGTAATGTATAGTCTCCGGACTCATCGGGCGTTGCTGGAACACCATAGACGGAGTCGGTTGCTTTCTCATGAAGTTCATTGTGTAACGGCCTGGCGGGTAATCCATCGGAGGATATCCTGGGGGAGGATAACCCGCTGGAGGATATCCAGCAGGTGGATAACCCGCCTGGGGATATTGGGGATAACCAGCGTCACGATATCCTGCAGTCGGGGGCGGATACCCCGCCTGAGGATATTGTGGATAACCCGCGTCAGGATATCCTGCAGGTGGATAGCCACTGGGGTCAGGATATCCTGGAGGCGGGTTATTATTATTATTATTAATATTATTAAAAGGTAAATTATGTTGGTGGTGCGGCGGTGGTGAGGATTCGGAGTGCAAGTGAAGAGGACTATCAACGTCATCATCATCGTCGCCGGAGTGAAGATCCTCATCGGAATCGGAGTGAAAGTGGAGGTGAGAGGAGGAATGAGAGTGGTGGGGTTGAGCCTTCCGCTGCGGGGGGAGGTTGAGGACCGGCGAGTCGTGCAGGGCGGCGGAGTGGATATCGAAAAAGCGATGCAAGGAAAGGCCGACGTTTCTGAGGGAGTGGCAGTAGGCTAAATGAGCCTCAGCGAGAGCGTAGCGTTGGTGGATGGCTACGTCGAGGAAGGTGCAGCGTTGCTTGCATAAGGCCACCGCCGGTGACTCGTCGGGCTTGGAACCCACACAGCCCATCGATAAATAAATCAAACCCTTTTGTTTTGTTGGGATATAGAAATTGGGGGTTTTAGTTTAGTTTAGTTTAGAGTGATGGGGGAATCTTTGACAGCGGGGAATATCTCGTCGGTTTGTAGGAATAGAGAGAGAGAGAATGCATCGTCGTCGGTGTGTTGTGTGTGAGAGAGAATGAGAAAGAGAAAGGAGCGTACTTTTAGAGACTGAAAGTGCGTGTGTATGTCGATGCTGCTAGTACCATTGCATTTGCGTATGAGTCCTTATTCTTTTCACTTGTTGTCTTCTTTCGTCCCTTGAAAACGGATGGAACATTTTTTACCCAGGTCAAATAGATATATAAAACAATATTGGTAAAACCCGGGTGTTACATCAGCTTGATTGTTCGTATCCTTGGATCTAAACGACCACTTGATAAATGAACACGAAACGAATGTGAGGAGTGAAATCAAATCAATGAACAGGAAACAAAAATAGAAATCATATCTGTTTAGATAGCTAAATGATTACATCGTGATCGAATGCTTTGAACATACATACACATCCATTGATTAAGCCACTCGCCCACCCAAGGTGAGCTTTCCTTGGGTGGGTTATTTCACTACAAACACACATACATATTACTTATCTAAAATTCATAAGTCAAATCATTGTGACTTATGAAAATTTTTAACTCACATATTAAGCAATCCTAAATACCTTTTTAACTATAAGTTATAAAAATACAAAAAAAAAAAAAAAAAAAAGGAATCCCAACCCCCCTCCCCCTCTTAAAATAAGCAATCAAGGTCCCTAGTTTTACTGAAATTGAAATTCTCGCGTCTAATGAAGTTTCGCATGCCTGTGTTATTGCCTTGACTTAATTCTCGAGTGCTTAAAATAATTGCTTGACGTTCTTGAATATTCAAGTTATCGCCTTTTGATACTGTAATTCACTGTTAGTCCTTACACGGCTAGTCGATGCGAACTCGGTTTGTATTGATTATGTCAGTTACGGTTCTGTACTGAAACTAAACCAAAAAACAAGTTTGTTAAATAAGCATATTTATAAACAAACTAAAAAAATGAAAACAAATATAAAAAAATCAAATAGGTTTTATCAAAAAATTATTTGTGACACCAACCATGGATTTCAATCTATAGTATAATATATAAATGAGTTGAAACAAGCCCGAGGCCAGCCTGCCTTAGCTCAACAAGTTTACAAACCACATCGAGACGGCTCGACTTGCTTATTTTGAAGAACCGAAAAGTTGAGCTCGAGCTCGGCTTGTAAAAAGCTCACGCCAGGTTGTTTATTTTTATAAATTTTAAAAATTGAAATATACATATACATTTGCAGTTATAACTTTTATAATTATTGAAATTTAAGTTTTAATTTAAATGAGTTGAGCAAATGAACCAACCTTGGCTTCGGCCCGACTCGCTTTCAAACCAACCAAATTTAAACGAGCCACAAGCTTTTCAACCAATAATATCCCAAATGCACGTTTTAAATTTCTCGTTTTCCTTTTCATTTTTTTTAAAATCAAAAGTGAAACCAATCTATTTATCGTGTTATGAGATTAGTTTTTTCTTAAGCAATCTCAGGTCTAGCAATTTTTAGAAATTTATTAAATCTACATCTTTAAAAGTAAAAAACATAAATTAACCTAAATTATTAAAGTTTTGATGTTTAATTTTTAATGTTTATTATAATATTATTCTATTCAAGGATACATTGCCGGGCCCCGTTTTATAGCATCATGAGAAAAGTACAAAGTCCCGTTACGTTTTCTATATGGAATTTTAACAAAATCGTGATAATAGAGTAACACGTGAAATCTTCATTAACTTTTATAAAAACAAATACATTTGTATCTTTCATTAATAAAAATTATAATAGCATTCTAAAGATAGTTAAATTTTTTATCTCCTCTAAATTTGTATTTTAATAAATTATTGTTATTATAAACAAATTCCATTGTTTTAGAAAATAAATTATTTTTGGATAAAAAAGCATAACAACCAATCAAAAAAATATATATTTAACGAGAAACCGCAAACCTAGCAAGTTGCTAGACCAACTAACTTACAACACCAACATTCTACAATTAAAACCGATGCCCTTTTCCACCCATTCGTGATTCCACTGCCATCTATAAAACCATGCGTAGTCAAAACTAGGCACACCCGGACATTTTACGTCATGTGGCGCCTATTCTGCTTTTGGACATTTTGTAAAAAGTTGGTGTAGTGCGAAAAAAACTCCAAAACACCTCTCTCTCTCTCTCTCTCTTCCCCTCTCTCTACCTCTCTCTACCTCTCTCTCACAAAACCCTCAAAATTTGTGTCAGCATAGCGTTTTGTAGGAAACGTCAACCCCAAAACGTCGAGGGGGGGGTGTTCCCCAACGTTTTGGCCTCAAAACGCCTCCAAAACGCCACGACTACAGACGGTCTAACAAAGTCTCACAACCTCTCCCAATTAACTCTTGAATTCTTTGATCTATTACGAACCTGTTAGAAACTGATGGCTTTAATTTCACCCACTACAATTCCAACGTGCGTCAGCTTCCTTCCAAACAACGCCTCATTCATGGTCTTCCAAATACACCACATCGTGATAAGACAAACCACACAAAACGCCTTTACATTCCAATTGATCAATCGGTAAACTTAAGTAACTCCAATATATCAGAGTTTAAGAAACACATATAACTATTTTTTTTAACGAAACAATCAATACAAGCAAGATGTTAATAACACCGATACAACAACCACCTAATATACCAGCAACTATGCCTAGTATAATTGACATACACCACCCAATTATAACACAAAAATTAACCCCCCCCCCCCCCCCCTCTTCCCATGTTAGACCCGCATTCTTCCCTCGGCTTTTTACCTACTAGAAGCTAAGCGTCTTGATCTCCCCAACCACATTAAGTTTAAATTTAATATGACAAATTGTAAATATTTTGTTTCGCAATATCACAATGACATTACCTTTTACATATACGTATATTAAGATATCCTAGTAAAATAATTATCAATCGTTTTACTGGATATGTTTGTTGTTTTTTTTATATGTGCTCAGTTCTATTCTTATATACTAGATGCCCGCGCGATGCAGCGGGGAATACAAACCTTGATAATCACGTAATAGAGTTATGGGTGTTCAGTGTTCCGTTTTAAACCGTGAAACCGTTTATTGGTATAGTTAGATTAATAATTCTTATTTTAAACTCAATTTAGTATCGAAGTACAAACGAAACCGGAACCTAACCATTGCTAATGGTTTGGTTTTGCTGAGTTAAATTTCAACGGTCCGGTTTTAATTTTCGACGACAAAAGCGTTATTAACAGTTTGGCTCACAGTTTAATTTAAAACCATCAAAACCGAACCACAAATACATATACGTAAAATGTTATTTTTAACTGAAAAAAAAACTATAACAATATCATACTCAAATTAAAGATAATTAAATGCTCGTTTTTATGGTGTAATTTTAAAAAAAAAATTATTAACGTACGAAAAAGTTATGACCGTTTAAAAATCGCGGATGAATTTTGGTTAAAAGTGAAAATATAAAGAATATATGCATAAAAGATAAAGGATTAAAATTGTAACTATTCTTTAATTTTACAAAAATTAATTAAAGTTAAGGGGTAAATGTTGTAAATATTTAAAAAAAATATGAAATGCACCTGGGTTTTTATGTTAGAAAGACTACTTTGTCCTTTTTATACCTGTACTATTTGCTTGAAAATTTGTAAATCCCTTAAAACTATATAGTATAGATATAGATATATTTTTAAAACTAGAATATATAAGGTTTTATATATTGTTTTCTTTGTAAAAAATAAGTGTTTTTTTCATAAGAACTTGTCGCTTAAAATGATTGTGTAAACATTCGTAACTTATTCATAGGGCGAATGAGTGCTGTCCTCTTTATATGACAAAGAAGTATCATGTTTAGATAGGTGAAAATTTTATCATGATAACTATTAATCAATGTGTCTCTCATTGTAGTTTTTAAAGTGGTGATTTTGACATTAAAAAGTTATGGCCCAACGTTAAATTATTAAAAAAAGGTTTTTTATTTTTTTAATTGTAAGTTGTTTCTCACTCAAAACACAATTTTATGATCACATAATGAAATCATTTCACCAAACAATACAAGAAGTAATCTTTATATTCTAATTAAAAGTCTTTCAAATATATCATCAATATTATTCTGCACACACATTTTAGATATTCTATATATGACAAGATATTAAGTAAGGTTTTTTCATGGTAACTATAACATTTGTTTGTGGTATTTGGTATTGCAGAATCAAAGTGTGGTGAAAACAAATATAAAACATGTGCACTTCCATGTGTGGGTGTTTCATGATCAAGACAATAAAACTACCATGAAAAAGATGGTTTGGTAAAATTAACAACTCGTTTATCAAACAATTCGATTAAGAGTTAGAAATCAATTAAAATCATAGCAAACAAAGTTGGTTATATTGGTTGTGCTATGTTTAGAACCATTAGAGCGTAAAAAGTCTTATTAGCACACAATTAACATTAAATAGAACTTTAAACTTGGTGTAGGGAAAATATAATTGTTTTGATCAACTTCTTTTAGATAAAAAGGAAACATTTGTTTATTTACAACTTATTTAGTTAAACTAAGTGACTATTTCATAAAATAATAACCAATTTTTAGAAGCTTCTCAATTAGGTTAGTGGTGTAAATTTTTGTCCTAATTAATTAGACATTTAACAATTATTTGACGTTTCAATCTTTGTACTTTACATATTTACTTGGATAATAGGTTATTTGGTGTGGGAGCAATTAATACTTTCTATCATTCAAAAATTGAATGTAACTTAAGTATTTTTTTTCTAATTTTTATAAATTTTGGTAGTTTTTTACAAGTACAATTTCTTTTTCTATTTTCAATTTTTTGCAACTTTTAAAACTATTTATCAACTTCTTTTCAAATTTTAAATATTTTTAGAAACTTTTAAAAATTATTTTACAATGTCAATTTATTTTTATTTTTTTAAAGAACTTGAATAAAAGGTAAAGTAGGATGGATAACAAACTCATCATTTTAAATATTTAATGGAAGGAGGCTTAGGTTTTTCGGTGAACACCCAAGTTAAATTCCCACTTTTTTTTTCTTGAACAATGCGAATAGGGTATTGAATGAGCATCACACTGATGGGCCTCTTGATTGTTTTGATGTAACATTATTTTTTTATAATTAAAATTTAAAGTGAAAAAATTGGAACATCAAAAAATACTTCATTGAATCATTGACCTTATTGAAACAAAATATTTTATATACAACCTGATTGAAACAATTCTAAAGCTTAGTTAACATTTTACAAAGTTACCCTTAAACTTAACAGATATATATAGCGTTAACTTGCCATTCCATTAGAAAAACCATTATATTAACTTAATAAAATCCAAACATTTCTTGATGCCATTAAATTTTGTCATTTGACTTATATCCATTTTTCTCATGTAAAATACACTTTGCATTTGGAATGTTACTTGATGATACACTTGTATAGATGATACACTTGTATGTCAATTTGTATTGCAAAAATTGTATGTCAATTAACTTGACAATATATGGAAATCCCTATGTAATTTGATCTAGAAAAGGGTTTGAATGATGTTTGAGAATTAAGGTGGATAAAAATCATTTATATTGCAAATCAAAATGTTTTTTTAAATTTATTTGAGGGGGTGAAAATTGTTTTTTTTTTCAACTACTCTCTTCAGAATAGAAAAGGTCATAGGGACAAAGCAGAAAAAGTTATGATCGTAAGATCGTTCATTGAGGCGGAGGAAGGTCGGCGACACTATGGAGACGTGGCCGGCCGATATGGCATTGCTTTTGCAGACTGGCGATGCTTTCCAGTATTATAGATACAAGTGCTAAAGTGTTAATGGACGAAGGAGTAAACTAGAGGCGCGCTATGATGAAGGGAGCGTTGTACACACAACGAACAGTCTAATAAGTGTGTGATAATTTTTAATATATGTTTATCATTACTTGATTGATTTAAAATGCCACAATTTTGGCCACAGTTGTTTCTTGGCCTTTTTAATTGAAGCATTCATCACAACTATAGCAATTTACTTTATCAGGCTCCACGCTAAAGGAAAATTACACCTAAAAAAGGCTAAAATTAAGAAGCATGTTCTTCATATATTATTTTAATACTAGTCTTTAGGCCCGTATTACGGTTTTTTTATATATTTATAATATTGTGAATATATACTTTTTGGATTTTGATTTATTATAAGAAAGTTTTTAATATACTTGAACCTATTTTGAATCATGTATATTTGATTATGTTTGTTTGTGTTCATTTTTGAATGAAACATTAAATGAATCATGCACTTATTGTTTTATATTTGCTCGTTTGTGTTTATTTATATTTGTTTATGCTTGATTGTGTTGGTTTATGTTTGTTCATATATGTTCATTTATTTCCGTTTACCCCTGTTAAGTTATTTTCGTTTATGTATGTTCATAAACTATTTATTTGAATTTTAAATGAACGAATTTAACCCCAGTTGTATGAGAGCGCATTAACATAAAAAACTAAATTAGACACACTTTTATAAATTTAAGATAACATACTATGTAAGTAATCTGCCACCAGTAACAACCGTTCTAGACCTGGAATCAAGTTTGACGTGGTGGTGGTATAAGTGATGAAAATGAAAACGGGCTAACCCATATAGGGTTTCATAAATCAAAGAGGTAACCTATGTACTTTCCCATAGGGTTTCGTATGCATTAACAAAAACGCTCAAGCCAAAAGAGCAAAAAACGCTCGCATTAACAACGCTTTCTTCATGGAAGCCTATCCCGATGCATCCTCAAGCCAGGTCCATTTATCTTTATTATCCAACAAGTTCATTTGTTATAATACATTACTCAAATTTGAAAATTCAGCAGCTTTGCAAGGGTTTAGATTTCTCCTTTTTCACTTCCAGATCCAAGAGCCAATATACCAGTCAAAGCTCTCAAAAACCAATTCGTTCTTACAACTATTGTTAAGAATTAGTTTTGGGAAATGGTCTTAAGAGGTTGGGACGAGATCCAAGAATTGATCAGAAATCTAGTAGTTTAATGACTTTGTTAAACTTTTTTGCCTAATGACTTTGAATAGTTTTAAATTTGTTAAATGTGCTAATGACTTTGTGAAACTCTTTTCATAGCACAATAATAATAAATGTAATGAGTAAAAAATTTGAAGGAATAAAGATGAGTCAATCGATTGATAGAGGTCTAAGCGAATGTTAGATAATCCACTTTACTAGTTTCCCCGATCCTTCGATCGAGAGAAATCTTCACTAAACGTCTCCCTAAACAGCATGGATCATCAAGTACATGTTTCACTAGTCGAAGGTAATGCTCACCTTCTCCAACACACTATGTCAGAACATTGTATTCTTTCAACTAATATAAATCTATATCAACCAACCCGATTACAATAATAACACTATATCAACTTAGTGTTTCCCTTATTTATAATCAGTATAATCACTATAACAACATTTAGTGATGCCCTTTAATGATACAATAATGAATGAAGAAAGTTGTGGTTTGTGCTCTTCTTTGATCTTGATCTATTCTCTTCTCTTTGACGCTTGAAATATTTTTATAAGTAAGAGAGGTATTTAATATATGTGTATGTGTACTTTGTAGATAAAATAGGTAAGAACTAAAGTTTCACAAGTCTTCAATTTATAGCCCAACATATGAGGGTAAGTTGCATATCATTTGCAGACCCGATGGCTGATATCCACGGTTGATCTGCATCGACTGTGGGCTACTGTTATGTGCTTTTCTACCCTTAAACTTTCAAATGCGGATTTGTCACATGCCTTAAAGTGTCTTATTCACTACCCATTGACATTGCACGATGTACCCATGTTTTCCACCTAACTGGGTTAAACGCTTAAAGGTTTCTCAAATCGAAATTACTATGCATTCTCTTTATGCATTTTACTATTCCATTTTAATCTAAGACGGGTTTTTAAGGTTAATTTGAATGAAAATCAATTCCTAAGTGGATTTATTCTTTCAAGAGAATATTTCAAATATTTATTTAAACATTTTGCTTAAGGAGTTTTATAAAACTTTCTAACTTCATGAAACACCATAGTAAGCATTTGATAAAAACTCTCTTGATTCACAATAAATTGGACGTGTCCTTGCTCTAATATCTTTATTCTTTAATGTTAATTCTTCATTTAGAACTTGTTGTCTTAACCACACTTGTTTAATGACTATAATGATTATTCAGATGTTTATTAACATAACATTTATATGACGTATATATTAAAAAAGTTAACTATAATTATAAATATGTTAACAATGTCTTATATACGTAAATCTTTAACATTAATTATAAATGACAACATTTTATAAACACTTAAGTTATCTTAACTTAAACTATTTAAAAGTTAACTATAATTATAAAATATGTTAACATTTTATATAAGTAGTTCATATAGTTCATCAACTTTAAAAGGAATAATAATATGTTAATTAAGGGTGGCTATTTTAGGCCCCATCACCCACTAACCCTTGTGAGTTTCTAGCATTCCAAACCCCAAATCACATTTAAAAAGAAAATATATGAATTGAGGTCACATTCGACATTCGGAGTCACGTGGGTGCCTAATTAATATGAATTTCAACCAGACTATTTTAATAATATTTCCTTATATTGTAAACTCTTATTAAATGTTACTAGATTTGGATGTCTTTTCGTCTCCAAATATTTTATTAAGTTGTTTAAACTAATAAACCTACACATGCATAAAGAAAGCAAAGATTCTTGATTTAATATTAAGCCATTAACCTACAATTATATATTGGGAATAAACCTTTTCCAAAGGTTTCATTAACAGAAATAATTTTGTTTAATACATATGATTGACTAAACTTTTCTATGATAATTTTACATATATGATTACTATATTAGTATATTACTAAGATAAAGCCCGTATGATATACGGGTGGTTAAAAAGATACAACAACAAAAAAAAGTAAATTTATTAATATAATTAATAACATACCTTATGGATTAATAAGATATAAATAATGACAAATTTTTTTTACAATTCATAAATATATAAAAATCCTTTTAAATACAATATTGGATAGTGACCCCGGCGCGCGATTAGGAGATAATAGGATATTATAATTTATATATATTTAACAAAATTGTATATATAATCATTCATCTAGGATATTTCTATAACTTATATATTGAGATTTCCATATATAACATAATTGATTTGCTTGATAAAATAGAAAATTGCTCACATGACATCTATGTGAAATCCTATCTAGAAGCCCTATAATAATACCATTTGGAAAAATCTAACTTGCTTTAATAGTATAGTTAGATTAGATAATGATTTAAGCATTTAAGATTCATATATGGATTATAGTAACTTTATAAAACTTTTAGTTTGTATAAAAACATGTATAGTATTATTGTGTTAAACGCTAGTTTAAACATCATTTTTAAGTACTGAATCCGATCTATCACGTTTTTAAGAAACTTTCACTACTGCATATAAATCTTTCTCAATAGCATTTAGCAAGTAAACTATAATGAAAACCGTTTGGACATTTGGCTATATTTTGTATATACTGCTATGTAAATTTACCTTGTAATTCCAACATAATCTTTAAGTGTCCTTACAAATAATATTCACTTGTTCACTTATATTAATTTACATAGATTTGTACACAATTCTTGTATAACTTATACTAGACCAATGCCATGTCTCATAATCCTCTTATCATAACCATTTTCACTTTCCTGTCGTCCTTTGCCCATTTACAAGTAGTTCTGTATGATACTATGATGCGTGAAAGATAATAAGTTTTATGAATAAATTTTCATTGCATCTGATTTTTATAAAGAATTAACGACTATCTTGGATGTAATTTTAAGAATCTTAACCTATAGCCATATTTAGCAATTCTCGCAACTTCTATACTTGCAAAAAATCATTTGTAACTCCTTGTAAGATATCCTAATTTTCGTGAAGAATTTTTTAAAAGTTGAGGGGTCAAAGTTTAATTAACCAAAGTACAAGTCCGGGGGTTAAAATGAAAATACCCAGAAAGTTGGTTAGACGGATCGTGTAACCAACATAGCAATCATCTGATGGTCCGTATAATATAAGGGTTGGCAGTTTCCATCATTTGACAGACCATCTAATCCCGTCTGCAATTTTCTCACAGCCTGTTTAAATGGTGAGTCACCATTGCCATTTTTAAAAGCACGTTGATTACATGTTGAATCATCATTTAAGCTTATCCGAATCTATGGGGCTATACAAGGAGGTACCATACATGTATTTGATGCACAAACGGTTCCTAATCATCTCCTAGCCCTGTTATACTTTAATTTAAGAGAGTTGGTGTTCTTGTGGTTTCTTCAACTTTAAGGAAGGTGTTGAAGTCTTGTTCTTCATCCTAACAGGTTTAACTTTTAGTGGAGGTTTTGTCCACATGTCTCAAGTGTGTTAAAATAGCCATACCAGGATCTTAGCATAGTTGTTGGTATCTTTTAGGTAAGGTTTCTATGGTTTTTTTTTATTAATTTCTTTGTTTAGGAACTTTGATTGTATAAGGTTCACATAAATCTTGTTTAAACCATGTATCTATATATAAAAAAAAAGTTTACAGATTATGTTAGATCATTCATAAAGGAAACCAAAAGAAGAAAAGTGGTTTTTGATGGCTGTCGAATCCAACAAATAAAATAAACCTACTTAGACTTACTCTGAATAGTATCAACATAAGTGAGGTTCATGTTCTCAAGGATACAAATTAACTTGATCATGCCAAAACTATTTTGAGTGCAGATACGATTGTTTTCAAAAAGGGGGGGGGGGGATTTTGATTTGAACTTATAATAAATTAAAACAAATTTATTAGAAAAACATGTATTCAAATATATACAAATTAATTCCAACACTAAGGTATTTTCTTGAGTTAATTCTAGCTTATGATTATTAATAATTATCGTGAAATGATTTTTTTTATCTAAATGGTTTGTATCAATACTAGACGTCGCGTTGTTTGAACATCCACTCTATCTAATTTATAACTACACGAGGTTCGGTGATTAGAGCAATCCACTCTATTGATTATAATTAAACATACACGTCGTTATGTTTAATAAGATATTATGATTCTATAATGAGGATACTGTAGGGTCCACCACATGAGGATACAACGCGTCTTGCAACCGCTCCGCACCTACTAAAACAATAAAACAATTCAAAGAAGACTCCACTTCACAAAACAAGTTTTTCACAAAATTATGACATATGTAGGATAAATGCATTATCTATGGTGAAAATTGAGTGTTAAAAGTGTTATAAAAAATGCCAAACATGCAACTAACCGTTTCAAGCATAAAACCACATAATTATAGCGGATTTAGAACATAATATTAGGGGTAACACAAATTTTTTAACGTACTTAAAAAAACACGATAACAGATAAAAATAAACATGTACATAAGCAAAATTTTCTACATTAAAACGTCTCCGGATACCACCAGTATAGTCTTTCCATAGAAGTATATGACCTTATGGTTGAAAAACTTTTTCAATCAAATACGATCTTCTTATGTCATCTTGATTAGGGCGATAACTAGCAATAAGTGGTCTTCTAGAGGGACCTGAAGCAAGATCATTCAAATCTATTGAAATTGTATTGAAGGATTTGATGTCGAAAGAATATTTAGACCAATATCATTATTTTCTTGCATATCATTGACAATATTTGGACTTGTACCAATATAATCATTTTCATGAAATTTTCTTTTAAAAAGATTGATAATAAGAACTTGTTTACAATGTGGTTTCATCTTTCAAGTCCACTAAATTTGAAAGAAACATCATATAAACCATAATAAAATACACAATAACTATAAAATCATAAACTAAACCATATCTTAATTCCTAAACTCCAATTTCATCATAATTTTGATTATTTAAACTATTAATATTAATTGATATGCATACAATTAAAAACGTTCCTTGAATTTGTTATTGATTATTGAAACAATTAACTCATTAATTGTGTGCTACCCTTCCCAATACACTGGAACCGCCTCTGGATTGTAGTTATCAGGTATAATTCACAAGTTCACAATGAAGTCGAATAAACAATGGTTGTCAATGGTCGTCGACTGTTTCACCAATTACCAAGTAGTTGATGTGTTTTTTTCACCGTTTAAAGTTTAAAACCCTTAAGGCCATGTGTAGTAGGGCGTATCTCATCCTCATCTATCTTCATCTAGTATGATCATACATTTACTCAAGTACTTTGATTTCGTATCAATAAGAACGGGTCCACATCTATTTAAGTTGTTTACATCTTCATAAGAATTGTAGTACTTATCATTTACATATGAATTGTGGTTTTTATCTATATATGTATCTCAACTAAAACTTATGTATTCTCACCAACATTCGTGTTGACAAACTTTATTTTTATACATGCTACACGTACAAGTAATTTACATTGATCAAGATTGAAGATATTAGTTTTTACCTTAGGATATTTATCCAAACAAATAAATATGATGTAATTGTTTTGATTATTATAATTGTGTACTTGTTTTGATATTAATGAATTAAATAATTATTATCACTTTAATTAGTGTCTTTTGAGCTACTGTCCAATCAATACGTTACGCCCCGGCATGTTCCGCCTTTGGTCGGGGTGTGAGATAAGGCACAAGGTATAAGTTACGAAGTTGTAACTTATATCTTATACATTCACAAAACCTAACTTTCCTAAACACCTTATAACTTATAACCCATAGGTTATAAGCTATAAGGAGCTAAAATAAGGAATTCCAAACACCCCCTGAATCTGATGGATGATGATGAAAAGGGTTGGGTTGGGTTGGGTTGGGTTGGATTATTATTATTATTATTATTATTATTATTATTATTATTATGTGTTTGAAAAGATAACTTTACCCCTGGATTTAACAGTCAAACAAATGGTCAAACAAACGGAAAACCAAAAGTGAAAAAAAGGACCACCACATGACCATAAATGCGAAAAGGCGACCACGGGGTTGGGACCTGCGTTTTAGGTTTCACCACATGAACCATATTTGCAATTAACTCACATAAAAATGTAATATGTCATAATTTTTTTTATTAAATATCAATTAACTGTACAAGTAGAATATGATGTGATGATTTATGAATAAGTTATTCCTAAGAGAAAAAAAGAGTGTTTTTGAAGTGAGTTTGGATTAAGATAGGGCTTTTCTAACCACACCGGCGGTGTGGTTAGAAAACCGCACAAGACGCGACGGTAAGGACTAACCGTGGCGGTGTGGTCAATCAATCAAATCAACTATCATCTCACAGTTTCAAATCATCATATTATTATCATTAATATTAATATTACTAATATTAACCTAAGTTGATAATTATAAGAATTTGATTTAAATATAAATTTGTTTTAAATATATGATTATGATTATTATGATAAAAAATGATATATATTTAAATAAATATATAATTAAATAAGTGATTTTAGTCTATAATATGAGGTAAATGATATATATCTAAATAAATATATAATTAAATAAGTGATTTTAGTCTATAATATGAGGTATTCGCTATTTGTTTAAAAAAATATTAAATGAAATATACATCTTCATTTTGCTTTGATTTTTGGTGTTTTGGAATCAAAGCTCTCCTCGTTTTCTTTTTTGTTTGGAAAATACATCTTCTTTGAAGTCAATTTTCATAAGTTTATTATGTAGTTAAACTAATATTATGATCATGTTTATGTTACTAGTTGGTTGGATTTTAATAATTGTAACCTTTCAATATTAGAAAGCATAAAAAACATAAAACCATGTGATACAAAATATAAAAGTTCATAACAAGTTCCATAACAAGTTCATAAAAAGTTCATAACATACAAAATATTAAAGTTTGATAGAATATAACAAAGTAGTGTAAATCAATATTTACACTATCGTGTCCCTGTCTTCGTCCCCGTCTGTTGAGGCGCCGGCGCCGGCCCTTGATATGCTAGCCTCGTGATCAAAGCGTGGGGGAGGTAATGTGTATCCTCACCGTGCTGTCGGCTGGCCTCCCTCTCCATCATCCAATACATTTGACGTTGCATCCGTAGCATCGCGTCCTCTACTCTCCATAAGCGTGCATCCGTGGCGTGGTCTAAACGCACAGCGCGATAGGTGCGCGGTGTGTGCTGCGGCACCCGTGGCTGACATTAAAATGCGAATTAAATGTTAATATTTAGACATAAACAAATAAATGTAAACGAGCTATAAAAGTAACCTGAACCTGCTCCGTTCCATCCGCCGCCTCATCCTCCCCCTCCCCTCTGTCCTCGTCCCCCGATTGCTCTTCGTGGTTGTCGTCGACGTGCACCTCCGGGGCAATCAATGGTGGAGGCTCGACTAATGGCACCGGTATGTACGATGGTTTGTTGAAGTCCGTAACGAGACGGTCTACTCTTCTCCCGTCGGGGTCCTTAAACTTGAGAACAATACGCATGCCCTGGGAGCTACCACGGGCGAGCTCGCGCGGGGATGCTGTCGGGATCGTAAGGGTAGCTAGCTGTGTTTCAAGTCCCAAATAATGCGCGATGCGCGTCACGTAGGGGCCACCGAGCAACGATCCTCATCCCTGCCTGTGCGGGTATGTGGCGATGTAGTAGGTGAAGCCATGGGCGAGGTTGCAATGGATCCCCGTCAGAAGGTACCGCAAAAAAAAACAAGTCTGAAAGTTTGCAGTGGTCAGCACCCTGATGTCGACCTTCTACTGACGAGGCTATCAGCCTGTGTAGGTACCTGCACAACGAAAATATAATATAAGGTAAATATAATATAATGTAACATAATATATTACAATGTAGCGTAATGTAAAGTAACATAGGTTCACGTACCTGTACAATGGGTCAATGATGCAGGAGGCTTTTTCTTGGCTACCAGATAGGAAAGGCTTACTCGCAATCGCGCGCCACCAAACGCGCAGACCCTCCGAGTTCTGATCTCTTATCTGCACCTCTTGCCTCGCCGCCTCCCGTGGCCTGAAATAAAATAAACAATTTGTTTTGAATATATTAAAGTAATGTGTAGGCGGTAAACAAAGTTAAAGTAAAAAGAAAAACACCTGAAACGGAATGTTGAATAAACCTCTAGCGTAAGCTCCCGGTGTGCGGGGTAGTTCATCGTAAACATCCTCATCCACGGCGTGTCCCTGCCGACATACTCTAACATCCTTGTGTACGCCCCAACTGACTCCATAAAACTGAGGCTTAAAATGGTATTCGGCATAGGCTTCATCAATCGGAGCTGGATGTACCGGTCGTGCTCGAGTGTCCCGAGAGCAAACTGCGTGTGTGGGTAACCCACCAACACATCATCCCCTTCAATAGGTTTTGGCGGCTGTTCTCTCCGCCGCCTCCGACGTGGCCGCTGCTCAGCCTCCTCCTCCTCATCCTGCTGGTAGATGATGTCTTTCTCTTCGATGTCCATCTGTTTATCATATATATATTAAAAGCCACATTTTAGTTTTCTCAATAAACACAACTGTTGATGGATATTTTAAACAAATAAGATTACGGTTTCAAATTTTCAAACCGACCGTATAAAACCGTACCGGACGAAAGATTTAATCGTATATATTAACTGTTTAATATTTCATAATATATAGTATTTCTTTAAGTTTATTATAAAAAAAGGTGCATTGTATAAACCCCAAACCGTGAAACCAAACCGGAACCAAACCGTTAATAACGGTTCGGTTTGGTTCGGTTTTAAATCTCAGTGGTTCGGTATTAGTTTTGGATAATGCCAAACCATTTTAGTTCGGTTTGACCCGAAAACCGTCAAATCCGGGCCTTGAACACCCCGAGTTGAGTCGTCTAACTAGGTCAACACAGTCATGATTATCAAACCTATATAACCTGATTATCAAACCTTTAAATAACCCGCTCAAGTAAACCTATATAACTTGAATATCAAACCCTAACCCGATTAAATACTCTAATATATACGAGAGTGAACCCATACAAACTTCAACATAATCATTCTTACTAATTGTAATTTTAGTAAATAAAAAAAATAATAATTGAACCAAAACATTAAAACATACCTTATTGGTGAAGACTGGAGTGAAGGAGGGATGGATAATAGGGATTGAAAGGAAGGCTGCGGACGGTGTGGTTGAAAGAGAGACGGCCGACGGTGGACTGCGGCGTTGGTGGGTGGTTTTGGTTTGACCTGGAGTTGTGGTTGGGAAGGGAAGTTGTGTTATTCTTTTGTTATTTATCGGTGGGTAAAAATAAATAACCTAACTTGCTGGGTAAAAAAAAGGAAAAAACTGGAAATAAAAAAATAAGGCGCTGCAGATGAGAGTCGAACCCGGGTTGACAGGAGGGTTGGCTGGATTAAAGGGAGGAGTATTACCACCAGACCAGAGTTCCAGATTGTATATGGGTCCACTCTCAAAATATATATGGGTTCACTCTCACATATATGAAACAAATTTTGAGATGAACTTCCTTTGTATATTAATTATGGAAACCGATTGTTTATGCGCGTCGCCTTATGGCTTGCTGGTTAACACTTAAAGCTTTCTGGGTAGAGGTCGCGGGTTCGACCCCTGTGCACCCCGTTTTTGTTGGAAAGTTATGTTTTTATTTCCTTTAAGCCACAATTAATCATATTAATAATAATAATGACTAAATATGAATTATTTCACTAAAACCCGACTTTGTAAATACCGTTAACCCGACTAAATATAAATAATAATGACTAAATATGAATTATTTCACTAAAACCCGAATCTGTAAATACCGTTTAACCCGACTAAATATGAATAATGACTAAATATAATTATATTATGTTTTTATTAATTAATTTATTATATTTATAATAACCATAATAAATCCCATCCGGGCCGATTGCAGAAATAGTGAACTCCATTCATCCCTGGATCGGGGGACACCGTGCACTGACCACCTCAAACTGTTTACTACTTAACGTGGGTGTACCGTGGCTCTTAATGAATTCGATGCATCATCATAACATCATCAGCATCATCATATCATCATCATCATATAATTATCATCATGATACCATTATCATATTGTCATCATATCATCATCATCATCATAACATCATCATCATCATCATCATCATATCATCATCATCATCATAATATTAGTTTCATATCATCATCATCATCATATCATTATCATATTGTGATCATATCATCATCATCATAATATCATCATCATCATGATATCATTATCATATTGTCATCATATCATCATCATAACATCATCATCATCATATCATCATCATCATATCATTATCATATTGTCATCATATCATCATCATCATAATATCATCATCATCATGATATCATTATCATATTGTCATCATATCATCATCATCATAATATCATCATCATCATCATCATCATGATATCATTATCATATTGTCATCATATCATCATCATCATATCATTATCATATTGTCATCATATCATCATTATCATATCATTATCACATTGTCATCATATCATCATCATCATCATCATCATCATATCATCATCATCATCCTATCATTATCATATTGTCATCATATCATCATCATCATCATCATCATAATATCATCATCATCATGATATCATTATCATATTGTCATCATATCATCATCATCATCATATCATCATCATCATCATAACATCATCATCATCATATCATCATCATATTGTCATCATCATCGTATCATCATCATCATATCATCATCATCATAATATTAGTTTCATATCATCATCATCATCATCATCATCATCATCATCATATCATTATCATATTGTCATCATATCATCATCATCATAATTGTTTATTGTAACACGCCTTTGTTTATATTTTGTAATTTAAAGATTAGATGTTAGCACAATGACCTGTTTAATTTGTTTAAATATTGTTAGCACTGTTGTTATTTTTATAATTTCTTACACTATCTTCATTTACAAACCAACCAAACCACAATTTTTATTATAAAACTAATATCTCTCTTTTCCACCAATTTAATCCAACAAAACCAAACTTCATTATTTTTTATTAAATAAATATAACTTATAAATATTTTTATTAATAATTGTTGTGTTTTATTTTAAAAAAGTGTTTAAAATATGTTAAACTAATTTCTTTATTTAAAAATAAACAATATATAGTTAATATAAAATTAATTTAAAAAAATATTTATATTCCTTAGAAAAATTAAACGAACAATTTCATTATCAACAGTCGTCGTCATCCTACGCCGCGGTAAACGCTTACTGGGGCTGTGAACACGCTCCTCTTGCAGTAGTTGACAGCCTTTTACAGCTTTATGGGATTTCGAGTAACCTTCATAAGCACCGTTAAGGTCCAACCGCGGCGTTTAGAACACCACAGAAACCACTATACAAACAGGCGATATCTGTAGGCTCCATACAACAAAAAATTGTTAATTCCCCACCCATACATCACCGTAATACTTTGGAAAATAATAACAATGGAGCCCGAAAATAGCATCTACACAGCCATGTAAATTTCGGTCTGAAATAAACAAGAAAATTGTGGTTGTGTGAATGCTATTTTGGGGTCCATTATTATTAGTATAGAAAACGGTCTCATCGGTCTACGATTTAAGTCCGCTCATCAATATATTACCCTGGAAACTAATATTGATGGAGCCCGAAAATAGCATCTACACAGCCACGATAAATTCAGTCTGAAATTAAGAAGATAATTGGGGCTGTGTGAATGCTATTTTGGAGTCCATTATTATTAATATAGAATACAGTCTCGTCGGCCAATTTAACGTGGTTGGTCGAGCGGATATTGGTGGCTGTGTAGATGCTATTTTGGAGTGTTTATTAAAATCAATATAAAACGAGGGGGATGAACGTGCCTAGAGGGCCCCCTTCATGAATCCCAACAGTCCCGAAAATCCCAAAAGGTTTAAGGGATTTTGGAATTCGGTCAGCTAGGAGTAATGACTGGCGTGCGTCATTACTATTAATCGATGAACAAAAGGTTGCAGGCGGATTTTGACAATTGAAGCAATTGTCGTTAATGTTCTTGTTGTGTAGATGATATTTTCAAAATCTTAGGACTAGTTTGTAATTACTCGCTCGTTCGTTCTAATGTAATCGTAACTTGTGTAACACTATTATTATATTTCACATTTTAAAGATTACATTATCATTGTATATTACGTAAAAGACGAAACGTTTGAAACAAGGACATATTCATTGCCATTTAATATTAGTATATTTTGTATATATATATTTTATATCGGAAATGAGACGATATTATTGTAACAACTCGAAAATTCCAATTAAGATTGTATCCGTAACCCGACCCATTTTGATTTTCTTAGAGAATTTAATCAATGAAAAACCGCGTTTATCGAGTTAATTAACTATTTATTTAATTAATTATATAAAACATATTTATAAACTTTTAAATCTTGGCATTTTTGACCAAAACATAAACTACTACCCCAATTTACTTCCATCTCTATATTCAAAGGACCAAACTGCTATATTATGCCTTTTGATCCATAAACCCTTACCCGTTTACCCGTATCCATTTGACAACCCGCGACCCGTTTTGTTATCTTGGACCTTAATTCTCGCCTCAATTTTGGAATCAAATCATTCATCATAACATACATTCCTAATTCGGCCATACCGACAATCGAATTTTGGAAACCATGATCAATATTATGCTTATTGCGTATATGAATAACCCTAAACTTAATTGAACGAACATAGATTGAATGAACATAGATTGAACGATTTTAATTCCTTCTGGTCTCAGTTTATGGTAATTGATTCATTCATTTTGGTCGCTCTAACCTATCCTACAATAACCCTAAACTTAATTGAACGAACATAGATTGGATTGATCGATTTTAATGGTTAGGGTTTAAGATCAATTAAGTGATAATCGACTTCTGGGTTTTTAAATTTATGTTGTTATGATTTAATCAACATTTAACCCTGGCTCAGCTGGTTGTGAGGTGTGCGTCTATGTACTCAGCCGGCCAGGGACACATGTTCGAGCCCTGGCCAGCCCAGTTTTAAGTAATTTTATTTCTTTTTCATTGTTTTAATCTTTTTAATAATGAAATAAATATCTCATAACTAAAATTAAATATAAATGATATTTTCATCCAACCGACATCCATAAGTTATGTTTTTTTGTCTATAAATCTCATTAGAAGTTTTCGTTTATGTGTGTGTCTATAGGGGATGGTTCAAGAGAGAAGTGAGTTTATTGCAAGAAATGCAAGAAATCAATCTGAACCATTAATAATGTGTAATCAATGGTTGAAATAAAAAATAACATGTTTTTAATTATCATGACATTAAAATAATCTTTTTTTAATAAAAAAGGTAGAAATGTCATCTAATTATTAATACATTTAAATCAAAATTAATGCTTGTCATCAACTTCCCCTAAATAATAAATGCTTATTATCAAATTTACCTAAATTAATGGTTATCTAGAATTTCTTTTATATTAACACTTATAGCTTTTATGTATCAAAATGTGTGTACGTTTTTTTTAAATTTCAATGTGTGTATGTTTTTGTATGATGTAGTTTTTGAAAATATGTTTTGTCATAGTATATCATTTGTGTAGGATACTATTAAATTACTGTGTAGGGTATTATTATACAACGGTGTAGGTTTGGTGCCATATGTGTAGGCTATTTTGTGGTAACAAAATATGTTTTGTGGTAGTATATTCTTTGTGTAGGGTATTATCAAAAGAATGTGTAGGGTATACTTGTGTATGTCTGGTGCCATATGTGTAGGCTATTTTGTGAATGAATAACAATCTAAGTTCATTTGTATATATAAGTTATTTTGTGTAAGGTTTATGTTTTTTTTTTCGAATGAAAACCTATATAAAAAACAATTATGTAACATTGTTTTCAGCTGTGTAGGTTATTTTGTGTAGAGTTTCATCAACTTTGTGTAGGTTATTTAAGTAACATTCATGAACTTTAGATAAAATTAAAATTTTTTCTTCTGTTGATTTTTTTGTTTTAATGTTATGGATATGGTTGACTAAAAAATATAATCTATACAATTTGGTACAATAAAAAACGATTATCTGATAAAGGTGAAATGGGATTCATTAAATCAAAAAATAAATTTAACGTTTTTTTATGAAATGGAATTCATATGTGGATTGAATTGTAAAAAAGCGATATTATAATACTATTTCATCTTACTGTAAGGATTATCGTGATCTGATGTTTAAATTTTATATAATAATAATAATAGAATATAAATTATTTAAATAAACAAATAAAAAAATCAAGCAACAAAAACTAAACTTTCCATATAAAAAACTAAGTGGATTTTACCATCCTACCCATTCATTTAAATAAATAGAAAAAAATTAGAAAATTTCTTATTGGTTGGATCCATTTCTCACATTTCTTGCAATAATTCGATTTCTCTTTTGAACTTAAACCTCTCTCTCTCTATATATATATACACATACATGTAATATAATTATATATTAATAATAATAAACTTTGCTTTATTAAAACACGACACTTCTAATTCATGTATTTTCATCGTGAACATTTTTATAAAATATGCTTATATTAATTATATATATATATATATATATATATATATATCGTATGATATAACGTTTGTCTTAAATTAATTAATACAAGTTGTATTTATATGTGTACAAAACACCAAATATGTTAGAAGTGTTTGGTTTGTTGTGATAGGGGGTTCGGGGTTTTATACACAATTTTTCATGTGACCTATATACACAATTTTAATAATTATATGTTAAAATAAATATAAAACGAGTGGATGAAATAGAATTACAAAATAACACATACACGACAACTATATGGCACAGTGATATCATCTTATCAAATATAATTAGGTCATAACATTGCAATCCGTACGTCGCAGCGTGTTTTATAAAAGAAATCACCCAACATATATCCCACTTATAAGATGGTAGCATTCCATGTGATATCACTTCATGCTTGTATTTTTGAGGTGGCACCGAATTCATTAAAAGCCTTGGTCCATCTTCGTGAAGTAGTAGGTAGTTTGAGCTGGTCCATGCGTGGTGTTCCCCGCTCCAAGGTAGAATGGAGTTTAATGTGCCTGTAATCAACACTGATGGGATATATGAATGTGGACTAATTAAGAGTTCCACCTTGCCACGGCTACCCCTACGACTACATGTCACCACAAAATAGCGTCTACACAACCACTATATGGTTTTAAGCATATTGGCTTGAATAATTTAAACAGGGTCGATGGTTTTTGAATAAATTGTAGGTCGAGAAGGAAATATCGTTGGTAAGAAACATTTTTGAGGGGGATATGGTAGACTAAAGTGTTTGTGTAAATGGTTGATGGTAGTCGTTTTTATAGCCAAAAGTTAGGCGCCGCGCTAAGGGCTTTAGGGGACGGTAAGTGTTACTGATGATATCATTATATGCCGCGGTTGTGACTTAACGCAGAGGTTATCACCGACATTATTTTTGCATGCTTTGCGGACTTTTTAAAGTTGCTTCAGTCGTCACAGTTGTTACAGGCTTTTCAGGCTATATAAGCTGCGATAATGCCTCAACGCAGTGGTAAGACCGACTTTAATTTTGCATGCTTTGCAGAGAGGTTGAATACACTTCACACACTTTGTAGATTTCCAGGTTACCCATTTACGCCGAGGTGAGATCTTAACGCAGAGGTTAACACCACTAGAAACCATCTATAAAACATTTAATGAACTACAAGCTAGGTGCAAAACTAGTCAATCCCATACATCACCACACCCATACAACACGATTTAATTCCTTATCCTAGACATAATACCATGCCAAAAATAATATAGAATATGGTTTCGTTGCTCAATATAACTCGGTTGGTCCAGCGGATATTGGTGGCTGTGTAGATGTTATTTTGGAGCCTTTCTTCAAACACGGAAATGATGAACATGTTTATGGGTCATTGATAGCCTCGAGAGTGAGATCAAGGGATGTTTAAAAAATATCTCGGTCAACGAGGAGCGACGATTGGTGTGTACCACATTACTATTAAAGGAAAAAATCTGGTACGTCGATTTCGATATTGGAGCAGTGGTAGTAAAACTTTTAGTGTATTTGTAATTTAAAGATTAAATTATGATTATAATACATTACATGATGATCGGTTTCGAATAAGTAAATGTAATTGATAGTTCTGAGAGTGAGATTAAAGGCATGTTGATAACATTCTCGGTCACCGAGGATCAAGGATTGGTGTGTACCACGTTACTATGAATTTAAAGATTAAATTATGATTAATTTTACTTTTTCATTTAGTTGTTTACTATAACACTTTTATTATATTTTGAAATTAAAAGATTAAATTATAATTATAACACATTACATGATGATCGGGTTCGAATACATAACTGTAAGTTTAAATTATTAATAACACCCTACCAATATTACATTAAAAAAATTTCTAAAATTGTTGTTGACATCTACGAAATGTTCTTCTCTCCTTTCGGGTGGTTCTTTAGAATGTCCTATGGAAACCGTCTATTGGAACACTAGTAGTTGATGACGCCTGGCACGACCGAGGAGGAGAAGTATGATAGACAGGTCTCCTCCGTTGACCCGTTTGCCGGAACAAAAGTAGCTGACGGCTGGCACCACTGAGGAGGAGAAGTATGATAGACAGGTCTCCTCCTTTGGTAGCATTACTAGTTGAGATCTATGATGACCTCAACTTGGCTGCTACATCGGGCCTCAACAACCATCACCACCACATGTTACCCCAAAATAGCGTCTACACAACCAAACGTTGGTTTTAGTAGTAATCGACTTCATGAGTAAAACAGGAAGGTGTTGTTAACAATTTGGGGCTGCTGAGATAAATGTTGTATAGAGGAAACATGGAGGAGGGTTTTATGTTAAACATGGAGTAGGGTGTGTTGTATGTTCAAGTTTTGTGTTAGAAAAAATAGTGAATCGGAGGGTGTGTTTGTAGACAAAAATGTTTAGTGTTTGAAAAAATGGTGAATCCTAGTGGGGTTTTGTAGACAAAAATTTTGGTTCACAAAACGCCGCGTTAACAGCATAATGCTACGTATATATGCACTGTAAGTTTGCACAATTTTTAATTGTTTTTTATTAATAATAGTTTTAGTTATTTAAAGTGTTTAGAAATATAAAAAATAACTTCCTTATTTAAAAATAAACACACTTAAATAAAGTTAACATATGTATTTAAATATGTATAATAAATACATAAAAAATAACTATATTAAACATATGTATTTACATATGTATAATAAATATATACAATAGTTAGGTGCAACATTAAAGGCTTTAGGGGACGGTAAGTGTTACCGATGATATCATTATACGCCGCGGTTGTGCGTTAACGCCGCGGTTGGCGCCGACATTATTTTGAAGGCTTTGAAAACTCTTTATAGTTGTTACAGGCTTTTCAGGCCATATACGCCGCGGTAATGCCTCAACGCAGCGATAAGACCGACTTTAATTTTGCATGCTTTGCAGAGAGGTTGAATACACTTCACACACTTTGTAGATTTCCAGGTTACCCATTTACGCCGAGGTGAGATCTTAACGCAGAGGTTAACACCACTAGAAACCATCTATAAAACATTTAATGAACTACAAGCTAGGTGCAAAACTAGTCAATCCCATACATCACCACACCCATACAACACGATTTAATTCCTTATCCTAGACATAATACCATGCCAAAAATAATATAGAATATGGTTTCATTGCTCAATATAACTCGGTTGGTCCAGCGGATATTGGTGGCTGTGTAGATGTTATTTTGGAGCCTTTCTTCAAACACGGACATGATGAACATGTTTATGGGTCATTAATAGCCTCTGGGGTGAGATTGAAGGCATGTTGATAACATTCTCGGTCAGCGAGGGTGTTATAATTGGTGTGTATGCCGATATCAAAATTGGAGCAGTGGTCGTTGCCTCCAAATTTGTGTAGATGCTGTTTTCAAGTCGTTGTTAATTCTCATTTAGTTGTTTACTGTAACACTTTTATTATATTTTGTAATTTAAAGATTAGATATGTATTGTTTAATTTTAAATAAAGAAATTATTTTTTATATTTTTAAACACTCTTAATAAAAAAAACCCAACAATTATTAATAAAAAACAATTAAACACTTTTATAACTGAAGATTGGTTTAAGGTTGGTTTGTGGATGGGGGTGGTAAACATAAGTCAATAAAATGTGAACATAATACTACATACAAATACAACGCCATCTATAAAGTTGGTTTGCTGATGTGTTGAATAACACACTTATATTTCCTTTCAATTTTATAATGTTTTAATGATTTAATATCAAATTTATGTAAGTTTAGGGGGTTAAGTGCAAAGTTTTACAAAGTTGAAATGTTTTGTGTAGGTTATGGAAAGATGTGGGAAAAAAGGCAAGAAAAAGGGAACTTAGAGGGTTTAAGTGTCAAAGTTTCAAAGTTTAATCAAGGCCCGGTCCAAGCCCACAAGTTAGGAGCATAATATAATATTATATTAAGTTAAAATAAACATTAATCAGCCATTAACAAGCCATTAATCCCGAAAATACAAAAGAACCCTAACCAAAACCCTAGTTCCGATCGCAAGGACTGCAGCCGCAAGAAAGAAAGAAGAAAAAAAGAAGAAACCGGCGGCTGTTGATCTTGTTGGCGGCTGGAGGAAGAAGAAGGAACCTTTGGGCAGCTGCTAGGGGCTTCAAAACATCACAAATCTCAGCCATAAACCTTGAGTATACATCCTTAAACTTTAATTATTGTTCAAGAACCTTAACTATCTTGATTTGGTCTTTTGTTTTACATTGTTTTACAATTGATTGATAGATTGACTTGTTATTGATTGAGTTTGGATCTTGAATGAGTTTTATCATGTTTATATTGATGTTTATGATGTTTACTTTGATTGTTTGTGGCTGTCCAAAAGTGATGAGTAGCTAATCTTGTTTGTTCTACCTAGGATAGATGATTGTTGAATAGTTTTGACTTGTTTAATGGATTGTTAATGTTCAAGACTTAAATTGTTGATGTAAAATTTAACTAAACCATGAATTAGATTGTGTGTGATGGCTGTGTTTTATTTATTATTACTTATAATCCTCTTGCATTAGTTAATTGAATCTGTTTTGATTAATTGATTGCTTATTAAGCTCTTTACTTGGTGTTTTGGGTTTATTTGCGGGAAGTACAACCGTAGGGATAAGTGGGTAATATATCATCTAAAATCAGTTAAAATACACCTTCTTTGAGACCGAGAGGTGATAAGAAGTAACATTGTCTCATTGCTTTTACTTGTTAGAATAAGGACCGCGCGAGAGCGGGTTTTTGTCTTGTCAAGTTTGAGTGTTTATGTGCAATTAGTTGGTTTAATTTGAGTTACGTTAAATTGTTCCTCTATCCTTGGTTGCGTAGTATTCGTCTCCATTAGGATAGTGTGTCGAGGAGACCGAGAGGAGAGTCGATATTTGAACACGTTAATAATTGTTTTTCCGGTTTGTTCTTTAAAAATCAACTAAAATAAGTTAAAGTTTGTTAGAGAGACTGAGAGGTAATTTGACTTTCTCAAACAAGTTTTGGTTGTGTCATCTTTTATAACCGGTGTCTTGAATATTTTCAATCCGTTGTCTTGTTATTTCTGTCAACATGATTCATTCCTAGGTAGACGTTTTTACATATTGAATTTAAATCAAAGTTTTCTTAAAGAGTTTTGTTAACAGTTTTCTTTTAATTAAGTTAAGTAGTTTAATAAATCTTAAATATTAAAACCATTTAAATATTATTTTGGTAAGTCGTGGTTAGAGTTTTCTTAATCATAAACGTTTTCACGTGTCTTTGAGTTCGACATCCGGACTTCCTTGATGCTATACTATTTATGATCGGTACGCTTGCCGGTTTTGTGTTTTTTCTATAGGATTTTCGTTTTTATAAATTTAAAGCTTAATTGTGATTCGTTCTTTATTTATATTATACATTTTTCACACATCATTTGCCATGTGATGACGGTATCTAACACAAGCCTCTTCAACACATCTTCTATCAGCAGAGTTTTGTTTCTAACAAGGTTTTCCATCATCATGCAAACAAGAACCCCGGCAGTAGAAACATTACCATTATCCTGAGGAACATCTACCTCAACCAAACCAACAGACATTTCATACTTCATGTGCTGAGTAGACCTGGTCCAATAGTGAATATCATCAAGAAACCACGCGAAAAACAAAGTTATCATCTCAATGTAGTACGCAACATAACGTCATTTTTCATTCCCCCACCTCGTGTCGGTCCAATATTTGGTAATTACCATGGTCCGCATATCAATAAGAATGAGGAGCCAGTCCGATTGTTGAATCCATAATGGGAGATAAACGTAATCAACCTAGTGGCTAATGAGTTCGCATCTTTCATATGAACGTATAAATCAGGTGGCAACACCGTCCAACGTTGTTCTTCGCTTGGATATTTTAATAGCCTTGACTATCTAACACGCATCATTCTAAGTGTCCACGCTTCAACATGCTGTACAATTTCGTGATATAAAAATAATACGTAACAATAATACATGGTCGATATAATTTGTTGTAATATAATTTAAATTTAAATAGTCACTCACAACAAATGACAAAAACCCGTTGGACTCGAAACCTAGCAGGGCACCCCAAAAGTTACGATCTAAAGGTTTGGTAATGAAACGAGTATGGCAAAACGGTGCATCCCCGTTGTTATAAAAATCAACGGCATCCTTCGACCAACTCCTAGACTCTTCAACTTCAACCGCAAATATCTTTGTTTGTTGGGGGCGTTCGACAGGATCTACTTCTTCTGGACCTCCCTAATGAGTACTTGACGACGTGCCTGAAACGTCTACGATAGACGGCCTCCTAACACGCCTCTAATTATTGTCCGTGATTCTTGCAGATTTTGGAGCTGGTTGAGAACAGAAAAACCCGTCGTTATTTTTCTCCATATTTTGCGGAATTTTTGGGGTGTTGGATGTAATGGTCATGTTGGTATATATGTTACACACAAAAGTCGGGGTGCATAAAGTATGTTAACATACTATACGTCGCGTTAAAAACTTACCGTGATGTTAAACGTACATCAGATAGGCGTTTGAGTACTGGAAGATTTCTGACATGTCGGAGACCAGTTGACCAAATATACGCAGCGTTATGTTCTATACGTAACGGTTAAATATATTTTGTCCCTAAATGTAAATCAGCATCTCAACATATAAACATATATGCAACTAGAAAAATTGCTAGTCCCTAAGGAAAAAATGTGGTACGTCGATTTCGAAGTTCGAGCAGTGGCCGTTGTCATCAAATTTGTGTTGATGCTATAATGAAGTTGTTAATTCTCATTTAGTTGTTTATCATAACACTTTTATTATATCTTGTAATTTAAATATTTTAAGTATTAGATCATGATCATAACACATTACACAAGAACACAATAATATTTTCTTATCAAACGCAATTCTTTCGTACATATTTTGAAAGTGAAGTCACGACAACCATCATCGTCTTCACTATCATCAATTCTCAGTTATAAAGGTCAGGACCTTAGAAACACTCTTAATTTAGAAGACACTACAAATATTACATTCAAAAAATAGAATTTACACAACATAGTATTAAATTTTATAGATGTTGTTGATATATATGAAAATGTTCTTTTAAAGGAATTCACTCATCTTTACGGCGCCTCTCGGGTGGTTCTTTTAGATGTTCATTGGAACCCGTCTGTCGAAATGCCCAAACTCTTCCCTCCATCATTTAATGGCGGCCACAGTGCCTGTAAATGGCACTGTTGAGATTTATGACGAGGGATACCTAACAGTTCCATCGGGCAACGACAACCCCACCCCTGCATGTCACTCCAAAATAACATCTACACAACCAATAATAAGTTTTAATAGTAACCGACCCCATGAAACAATGTGAAAGGCTTTATTGAAAACATGAATGAGGGTGTGGTTGAACGAATGGTAATTCGGAGAGGCTTTTGTAGACAAAATTTGGAGGTCGTATACGCCGCGTTAGGTACGAAACCTGGCGGTTTAGGACGACAGGTTACTACATGTTGGAAGATTTTATATGTACTTTGTTATCTTTATACGCCACTTTGAGGACTATACGCGCCTTAGTTTCACAAAAAATTCCATTATAAATTAACCCCGAAACCTCTAACCCTCTATCCATCCAACACATAGATAATTATTATGATCACCCCAACTCTAATTTCAATTATTAAGAGGAAAATAAGTGTCAACCGAAAGAGATAACGTTGGCCATTTAGATGTTATTTTGGTCTAGCTATTATTCTTTGGGATAGAAGCTGTCATTAAGATCAACAGTGGGGTGTTGGCATTAAGTTGTTGGAAGAACAACAAGAAAAGAAGAACAGAGACAATGTATTGCCACGACCCCGTAATTGGCGTGCCATTAGATTATCAAGAAAAGAAGGTGGCGAGACGAAGCTGCGTAGTTGCTATTTTAAACTACAATATGTTTTAATATCTTGTTGTACTAGTTTTATCTATTGTAATCGTTTGTAAATTTTAAGCAACGATTATGATGTTTTTTTCATGCCGGTATGATATATAAATTTTTAACAATAGTATTTTCTAATGTAATCGTTTAGAAATTTAAAACAAATGTTTTTGCCAAGCCGGTTCTATTCAATATTGGAGTATGCGTTTATACGCAGCGTTATTAGCTTACCGCTGCCGATAAGACGCTCCTGCTGCAGCCTTTTCAGACTTTGTCGATTTCGAGTTACCCTCATACGCCACGTCAACGTCTTAACGTGACGGTTAAGGGACTCAGAGACCAACTATATAACAACCGATAATCTATGGCTCAGTACCACAATAAATCGTTAGTCCTCAACACCACTCCACCCATTCAACACGATAATAACCTGCAAAATAATAACAATGTAGCCCGAAAATAGCATCTACACAGCCACAGAAATTTCGGCGTGAAATAAAAGATAAAATTGTGGCTGTGTGAATCATATTTTGGAGTACATTATTATTAATATATAATACGGTCTCGTTGGTCAACTTTACGGCGGTTGTCCAGCGGATATCGGTAGCTGTGTAGATGCTATTTTGAAGTCTTTATTAATATTAATATAAAACTAGGGGATGAAGATGCCTAGATGGCCCCCTTTATAATTCACAAAAGTGCCCCAAAAACCCAAAAAGGAAATCAAAGGAGGGTGCCTAACATCCAGGCCCAGCTATCAATAAAGACTGGTGTCTGATATTACTATTACTTGTTGAATAGAAATTTGCAGGCGGATTTCGAAATTTAAGCAATTGTTATTTGTCTCCGTCATGTGTAGATGCTATTTTGTTACTGCAATGTCTATCTCAATGTTTAATTTGTTTGAAAACTAGTTTGCACCACCTACCCGTTTGCTTCAATTTCATTGTTTTTTTAATTTTGTTTTTTATTCAAATAGTGAAACAAACTACTAATAGTTTGCTGATGGTGGTAGTCTAATGATTACAGTACCGTTATATACTACGTAAAGGTGGCATCTTGAAACGAGGTCATGTTTATCGGCATTTATTATTGGAATACAATGTATATATATATTGTATTAACAATGAACGATATCGATAAAAATACCCAACAAATATCATATTCGAAATAATGTGTTGTCATACATATTTTTAAAGACAGAACTCAGCAACCTTTATCATCTCCATTGTCATCAAATCTGAACTACAAATTTAGAGGAATATCTTTCTTTGCAACTTTTTATAGGGGTCAAAAATTTTATATAATTTCACCCCGCGTTTATCTCTATACGTGACGGTTAAGACCTACATTATTTCCCGCATGCAAACACAGGGTTTCTCTTCAAAGTGAATAGGTGAGTTACAGACTTTTCAGAGTTCGTAGATTTGCCCCTTACCTACATACGCGACGTTAAGTTCTTAATGTAGCGGTTACAGATATTTAGGCAATCAATATTCGCAAAGGTAAGCGCTTTACGCAGAGGTAAAGGCCGACAATATTTTTTGCATGCAAAGGCTTTTACAGGCTTATCACAGTTTCTAGAGATCCACGCTACCATTATACGCTCCTTGAAGATATTACCGTGGCGGTTAAAACTAAAAAACCCGAGTATTCCTATTAGTTTTAGTTTATTATAACTCTTTTATTATATTTTAAATTTTAAACATTACATTACCATTATATTGCATTATACAAGAACGCTGATGGGTTTCAAATTTAAGATTACGTAAAACACAATAACAATATTACATTGAAAAAATAACATTTACACAGCAAAATATTACATTAAAAATTGTTCTAGGCAACTACAAAATGTTGTTATGAAATAATTCATCTTTATGGGGCTTCTCGGCTGGCTCTTTTGGAACCCATATGTCGAACGGCAAGCTAGTAGCCAAGCATATCGGCTTGTAAGAAGAACGAGGCGTAATTCCAATCACGTCCTCCTCTGCTGATAGCATTTAAGGTTCCGAAGTTTTATAACCATGGATAACTTGGGTGTTCCTTCGAGCCAACACAACCGCCACCCCTGCATGTAACTCCAAAATAGCGTCTACACAACCAAACGTTGGTTTTAATAGTAACCGACTACATGACTAAAACAGGTTGGTGTTTTGAACAATTTGGGCGGCGTTAGAGAAACGACATCTAGATGAAACATGGTGGAGGGGTGTAATAGACTGGGTGTGTTTTATGATAAACTTTGGTGTTATGAAGAATGGTATAACGGATTGGCTTTTTGTAGACAAAAACTAGGGTTTCTCAAACGCCACGTTCAGCACTTAAAATGTCGGTATTGACACGGTATTTTATTAAAAAACTAAGTTCTCTGTTTTATTACAAAACTAATTTCTCACTCTTCCACCTACACAAATCAATCTAACTCAAATTTTCATACTCATTCACAAACCAACCCAACTAATTATTTTTTATTATACCTATATGTAATATGATTAGTTTTTATCTCATATAAGAAATATAAAACAAAACCGTATATTCAGATTTTTTAGAAAGGTTAAATATTATAAATTATTGACAAAATATCAATTTATAGGTGAAATATTATAAATTATTGCCAAAATATTAATTTTGATTCTTATTTAATTACAGGTGCCAACCAAAGTAGTAAAAGGTTCACGAATGAGAATGGTCTTATAAATGACCTCCGTAGCAACAACATCCATCCTTATTTTCATCAACGCAATAGATTCAACATAGAGATGATTACATAATAACATTTATCACGTGGATTAAAAGACAAAAAATCATTATTAATTAAAAATTAGAAATTTATTTTTTCTCACGGCCACTTCGTTTCACTATACCCTGTTTGCAAACGGTTGATGATTATTTTAATATAAATACGATACCTAGAAAATCATACAAACATTACAACACATTTAATCATGTCAAATTTAAGTAACACATTACAGTACAAAACGCATCACAAACCAAGTACAATACTACTTCCAATGACAATCATCGTTTGACCAGTCAGAATCCTACACCGGATCATTTTCATATGGATCATGATAGTAATCTTCCTCCGGCTCATTGGTGTAGTCGAAAGCTGCTTTCAAAACCTCAGGGTCATAATCATCACCCGGATCTATTTCATGCTCTTCACATGGTCTAAATAATTCATCCTCTTGCACCAAATAAGCAATCAACTCATCTTCTCCCAATTGACATTCTTTGTCTTCCATTTGACTTGCTTCATTGTCAAACTGAACTACATTCACAACATTCTCAACATTCTCAATTTGATCCTTCTCATTTTCATCATGGCTGCAACATGACTGATAATGTATAAAGTAAATAGATGAAACATGAAACTCTAAACATTAAACAACAACAACAAAGATTACAGCATCCCATACTACAAATACGATGTTATCAGCTAGTCAATAAACACAAACATAAACAAAGAACAAAAACCAACTAATTGCTAGCAACATCTTCAAGCTTGTTACTTCCTTGGTTTTCATTCTTGCAAACACATCTTTCTTTTTCACCATATTCACCATTGCTTGAATTACCTTTTCACAACTAGGGCATGTGGGATCATCGTCCCATTTTAGCCATCCACAACTCCCCTTCTGTAATGGACTTAATATAACAACAAACAAAAACCCCTAATTCGATTAACAGACTAAGAACACTAACACCTAAATTTGACCTAAGCCAAATTAAAGGAATCAACGTCCATTTACAGACTAGAACCCTAATTCGTTAGTAATTAAAGACTTACACAGCACAAGAATCGACGAACAGGGTTTGCATCGGTCCTGGATATCCGGTAACATGTGGGAGCTCCACATGGGCATCTCACACAAAGGTCATCTACACGGGAAGGCTTGGAAGATGACCCAGAGGAGTGTTAACTAGACTTGGATTGAGACATTCGTCAAACAGTCGCCATAAGATGGAATAATACGGGGAAGAGGGGAATCGGTAGCCAGAACAAGAAATATAGAATGAAAGAGGGGGGAAACAATATTTGACAGGCTTAAAAATAGTGGAACACTAACGCCACGTCAAGGACTATACGTGGGGTTATTGGTACTGCAAGATTCATGACATGTCAGAAAATAATGGGACAAAAACGTCACGTATACCTCTTAACGTGACAGATATATATATATATATATATATATATATATATATATATATATATATATTTCCAGTTTACAAAGCCAATACATTTAAAGCATCTCAACAACCTCTCCCCCCCCCCCACCACCTCATAAACCCTATTTCACCAAAAACAACAGCGTATGACACATCTCTCCCAAACTCATTCACCAAGTTTCACCAAAACAAATACCAAACATTTTCAAATAAACTAGGTGTGGATGTTACAAGAATATTGCACCCGTCAAACATTTTAAAACGGGCGCGAAGACTACTAATGGTGTTCTTGTGGATGCTATTTTGGACAATTATGTCATCGTGTTCGGTTGTTCTTCATATTTAATGATATTCGATTAGTACATAAAATTACATATTTTTATGTTAACTTAATCGCACAGTGCGTATAATATGTGGCTGTGATAAATCGATTTAAATATTCAATCAAGCGGTTAAATCAACTGTATCACATTCGACTCGCTAACTTGACATGATTCTAACATACTCATTTATACGATTTTCATACAAGGCCCTCCAGCCGTAAGCCTCTTCTTTTGCAAATCTCGCCCAGGTACGGACCGGCAAAGGCACCGGGAAATCCCCTTCAAGTTGTATATATAGCCAATGAGTATGTGTAACATTAGCAATGGCCAGTACCGGATGACCACGAAACGGATCTGGTCCCTCTCTCGTCGGGAAAAAGGTCTGGCTGCTATGCAGCTCCAGAAGAATCAGAACGCAATTAAATGCTTGAGCAACGACGTATCCATGGGCGGGTAACCGAAACCAACAGTTGCGGGGCGCATCTTGTACCGTTTCAAAAAAATCCAACCGGCTACGGGTCGTCTCGAAAAACTCCGGTTGCTCCGTATTTAATCTTGCCCTCCACCAATCTGGGTTCCTATCCATATCATTCTTCATGGCAACCCTAACCTCCCTCCAACTATTTTGACCCATTCCTAAACCCTCCGCAATTGCCCGAAAACCGCAGTTACAGTCAGGCTTTACGTCTATGATCCTTGAGATGTAAGGGTAACTCCAGCTTGGAACAAGGCCCTTATACCGATTTACCGCTACAACATCTTCCGGATAAACCACTAAAGGAAAACCTATGGCAGCTCCAGTCTCCTTTTTCTTAGATGACCGTTTTGAAGGTTTAGGAGTAGGCATCTTAAGCTGTGAATGGGACTACAACCGCGAACGCTCCAAGAATGGGGGGGGGGGGTTGGTCAGTGTTCTGTGAGGACGAAGTCGGGTACGAGGAAGGGATATACGAGCTGTGCCTCGCGGCCTCGACCTTTTTTGTTTGCTGGTTTAGGTTTGGGCGCCCGCGAGGGTCCTCCCGTTTCTCTGGCTCTTTTTTATTTGAGTTTCCGGGAAGAACGGACGAAATCTTCGATAAAAGACTTCTTTTCTGTTTTCGATCTTTACGTATCAAAACCGTCTGTTTAAGCTCTTCCATTTCTGCCTCGAAGTCTTCTTCTTCTACCTGTGGGACCACTGGATCGAAGTCAAGCTTCCTCCAGAACGGGTCTATCGATTTTAGTGGAATAGGTACCAAAGTATCAAGGTGACGCTCCACCTCACAAGCACACGGCAACCCCATAGACGTTCGCAACTGGTGTCGGCACGTATGTCCCGACTCGATCATCTTGTCAAGCTTTCCGTACTCCTTTTCTAGTAGCGTAAGAGCCTTAATCGACACTTTATAATGTAGCTTGTAAAAAACCTGAAGGTTATGGTCTCTCTTCAACGTAATCCGGGATTTTTCAAATGTTGCTCCGATTTCAATCTTCTGGGCTTCTATAAGCTCAAGGGCATAAGCCGCAAGTGCGTGGAGGGTATTGTTGGCCCCGTTAAGGTGCCTTTTCAAGTTCGCGTGCTGACTCTCGACTCGGTTTGTTGTAGTCTCGCCGAAGTTTAACCGATCGGCCACCATCAAGATACAAACTTTTCCTTGTCTCGTAACAGCCAGCTATGATGGATATAGTCCCATACCTCTGAAAACGAAAAAAAAATAAACTTATGAAATGTACTACTAGATTAACACTTATTGTATATTAATAATCAGAACGACTTACTTTCTTTCCCAATTTTGAATAACATTTCTTGCAACTTTAAGCAGTTATATTCGTATTCATCGAACGTGGGAGACTCACACAAGACTGTCCATAATAGAGCGAAATCTTCTCTTGCCTCGCTGTCATAGATACCCTTCCACTTTTTCTTTATATTCTCATGTATGTGCCACCAGCATAGGTTTCTGGTAGCATTCGGGAATACTTGTTTACAAGAATTCATCAGGGTGGAGTATCTGTCGGTGACTATGACGTGCGGCTCAATAGAACCCTCGAGCATACCTTTCAGGTTCTCGAGGGCCCATGTGAAATCCGTCTGGCGTTCCCTAAGTAGAACCGCGTGCGCGATACAGAACGACTTCGACGTCGACGTCACGCCAATATACTGAACAAACGGCCACTTGTACATGTTTGTGTTGTACGTGGTGTCAATCAGCAGCAAATGGGGGAACGCACGCCACATTTTATGCAACGTGTCATGATAAAAGAATACGTCCTCTACGCGGTTTGTGGCAGGGTTCTCCCGTGTGTGATAAACGAACCCGTTATTAATCAGGAAGCTTTCAAATACCTGCAACCGGTTTTATTTGACGTTAATATATTTTTTTGAACATCCATTGCAACAAATCAAATTCAAAAATGTGAACCTGCATGGGGGTATCGCCAACTGTATTTTCTCTTCTCCAGCTCTCTATAAGATTGTGTATGTCCTTGTCAATAACGCAGGCTTCGGGAAACTGTCTGCGTAACAGTGGACCTATTTTTGATGTCTTTAAGCCATCCGCATGTAACCTTGCAACCATATCAACCATCTCGTCGGTCATTCTCCTTAGATACGCGTGACCCTCCTTAAAGAGGAACGGGTCATGGTTGTGCGTCTCGTTTACGACCTCAAGCTTCCAAAAATTACCAACACGGTTGTGCCTTCCTTTTAGCTTAAACCGACATCCCTTTTTTATACTGTCTGTACGCTTGATTGTGGCGGTGAGTTTTGGTTCTCCGTCGCGATTGCATCTAAGATCCACGGCTTTTGGCCTAGACCGCTGGACAACAACAACACACCCATGCTCCCGACCTCTTTTCTTCGCCCACTCCTCCAGCTCCTCACGGGAAGAAAATAACTGAAACAGTATTAACGTCAAATTTAAAACAAGTTCAAGCCAACTACTAATTACAAAATATTTTTATTAAACAAAACAAATGGTCTCGTACGATATCCGTTGTATATGACACCCTAGCCTCGGGAATGTAATTATCACCATCGTCGTCAGAATTATGTCTGTCGTAATCTTCATCTACATTCTCGTGGGGGGTTTCATGAATATGGTCTGGTTTTGGTTGTGACCGATACGCATCACCTACTGGTAATGGGTACGAACGTTGACTACATGAATACGGCTCCTCGGTATTAAAATGGTACGAAGGCTGGGCAACGTAATGCGGGTCTCCTGATAAATGGTATGACGGCTTACCGTAATCATCTTCAGGCTGTGACAAGTACGAACTGCTGCTAGGCGCCAAATACCAATCCGGTTGGTCGTGCACAAAATATTCCTAACAAAATATATTGTTAACAAATCTAATTTCATAAATTAATGACGACGGGTAACCCAAATAAACATGTGACGATACCTGGTTCAAATTTGGTAACGCCGCCCCCCGTCATAATCTACAAACCCCGGCGGCGCCAGATTCAAATCCGGAATACTTGCCTCGTCGTTTGTCCTCGGCGGGCTCGGAAAATAACCGTCGAACATCCAAGACATTTTCTTGAGTTGGGAATTTGGACACTTTGTATGTAATGTATCCAAAATTTATGTTCCCATGCTAATGTATACCACAACAAGTCTAGGAATCAACCTAAATAATTGAGGGTGTAAACGCAACGTTAAGGCCTATACGCGGCGTCATTGTGGACAACGACAGACTTCGCCAATCAAATCATCCGTCGACGTCGTGGTCGTCGATCAAATCAGTCACGTCGAATAAACCGCCACGGTAAGGTCTAAACGCGGCGTCTGGAAGAGGTGTGGGGTGTGGTTAGGAGGACCCTTAAGATATGGAGCTGATATGATATTCTTTGAAAATTTGTTGTTGTGAGTGCTTTTAATGAAAAAACCTATGTCACAGTGATGTGAGCTTTCTATACTTTAGTGGAATCATTACGGATGCCATTGGCATATGGCGATTAGCATCATCTATTTTTTTCTCCTTTTGTTTTATAATAATAATAGCTATAAATAGATGGTTCAGTGTCAAAGTTTCAAATCGTTAAGAGCATTCTCAACACATGCCTTATAATTAAGTGAGTGAGTTTAGTAAATTATATAGTATGGTTATGAGTGCATGTGAGTAGATGAGAAAGACATGTTTTATAAGAAAGTTAAATTCGAGGTTTTTTAATATTTCTGAAAGTGATTGTGAGTAGAATAAAAAGAAAATATAATGATCAAGATATAAATATGTGAGTGAGTTTAATAAATTATATTAACATAGATAGAGAATGTCCAACAAGTCGACCGATCCGACTAATCAAACGGTTTATAATCACAAGCTTTTGAAGAATATTGAGTGGGATTTTTTGAATGATTATTATTTTACAAAAAGAAAACTTTCCAATTCCATATGGGGCCAAGAGGGAGGGGCAAGTCTAATCGAAAACGCATTTGAAGTATTGTTGTGGTTTGGCGCACCAAACTTATGATAAATACAACTTTTGGCACCAAAAGCAAGAAAAGTTTTTTATTTTTATATTAATATGTATTTTCTCAATTCGCCTTTTCAAGACTCTTCACGGGATTAGTAGTCTCCGTATTGGACACAACTTCCGCACAAAACAGAAAAGTTACAAAACACCACTGAAAAGTTATGACAACAACATGCTGGGTTTGATACATATATACTACCGGCTCGAGTTTGAAAAAATATTCATCAAGTAAGCCATGTCTTAAAAACTGTCTGATTAGTGTAGGAAGAAGGCAAAAATCAATGGTTTTCACTGTTTTTGCTAGGTACGATCAAGATCAGCTGGTTCATTAGAAATGCATGTATAACCGGTCAGACCAAACATACAAGATCTATCTTTTTATCTTTGAACATAAAATAATATTTGAAATGCCAATCAGAAAGGTTCAATTAATAATTATAAGTAAGCTACAATCTAACAAAAGTATAGTAAATCAAAACACAAATAGTTTGAGGTAAGATACCACATTAGTGTTGGCCCGAGTCTAAAAATCCGTTCACCAAGTCAGCCATGTCTTGAAAACCGTTTGATTAGTGTAGGCAGAAGACACAAGTCTGTACTTTATCACCATTTTTGTAACGTTCGATCGGCTGGTTCATTGAAAATTCGGGTATGACCGGCCATATTAAACACACAAGATCTACCTTTGAACATAAAATAATATTTAAAATATCAACATGAAAAGTTTGATAAATGATAATAAGTAAACTATAATCTAACAAAATATAGTAAATCAAAGTAAAAATAGTTTATATGTCGAAATAAATGCACATTTTGAAGCATTAATATTTCTAAAAAAATTAAAATTTGATGTGAACGTATCATATTTATTAAGAGTCAAAATATTAAAATAACATATTAATTGGATTTGGGTGAGCAATTACGGCCCAAAATCTAAATCTTAGCCCAATATTGGTAGTTTTAATGAACCATGGTTCTTGGCCCATAAGACTCAAAAAGGTTAGCCACGAGCCCAAGAGACCGTTTTATCTCCTGCTCATATTTTTACATGGTTAATCATTGTATCATATTTCTTCATATATTCATCCCATCTCGCAATATCTCCTCTCATCTCGTATACCCATGGCAGCTTGAAAGAGACTTCAAAAAGTGCCACGAACCATTTCGACCTCATTTCCGAGATGTGGAGATTTAAAATCTCTCGGTAAATCCTGTTCTCGCTACTCGCATTATTCATAGATGCATGCATTCTATTAGGGGTGAGCAACTTAACCGCCATAACCGTTAAACCGAACCATAACCGACATAACCGAACCGATTTTAACCAATAACCGACATAACCAATGGGTCGGTTTAATGAATATTTAAAAACCGTCAAATACGGGTCGGTTTAGGTTAAAGATAATTCCAAAACCGCTATAACCGAACCGAATTTAACAAACTATATGTTTAATATGTTTGGGATTAACTTCCACCTATCATGTTGTTGGATTATATCATTTGATGTTTTTGGTTCAACATTTGTTATCAAATTAAGTTGAATTTCATTGTTGGATTATATAATTTCATTATTTTTTGAATTTTTTGTATTAATATTATGGATTATATACTTTATTAGATTATGTCATGTCGTTTTTGTAATAATTGGTATCAAATTTTATGGCCCAATTACATTGTTTTGGTTACGGTTAACCGACCCATAACCGACTCAGTGTAACCTACAAAACCGATTAACCAAAACCGCCATAACGGGTCGGTTGTGGTTATGGTTATCCATTAACCGACATATCGGTTATGGTTATGAGTTTCGCTCAAAACCGCCCCAAACCGACCCATACACACCCCTACATTCTATGATAACATTGTTGATCATTTGTTTGATTATAAACTCTCATGTGTGACTAGGAATTGCAAAAGACCCAAACTGGGCAGAAAAACTCGAAACAATAGGGATATTTATTTAAAAATATTCCACAAGTTTTGGACATGTACGATATTAGGTAGGGCTGGCAATTTCTACACGAGACACGAATACACGACTTTAACAGGTAACATGTAATGCCTTAACATGTTTCGTGTACTAAACAGGTAGACACGAAATGTACCTGTTAATTTTCGTGTCTAAACAAGTAAAATACATGTTAACGTGTTAAGTACATGTTAAGTACCTGGTTAGATTTTTATAATTAAATATATATATAATTATAAGTTATTCTAAACAATAAATTCCTAAAACAGTCTCAATCTTTGTTTCTCAGCCCTCACTACTCATGAACATTCCCTCTCCGGCTTTTGTTTCATTAAACATGTTGTCAAATATGTGTTTCTAAAGAGCTATTTTCTTGTATACCAGGTAGTAACAGGTTCGTGTTCGTGTTTGGGATGCATGTACACGGTTAGTTTTCGTGTCGTGTACAGGTATACACATTTCGTGTTCGTGTCTTATCCTGTTCGTGTCTTATCCAGTTCGTGTCTTATCGTATACGTGTATACACGATATGCCAACCCTAATACTAGGTGACGCTCACATGATTATCGAACTTGTCTATCCACATCAAACCAAATATATTATATTATCTTATACGTTATAATGAATAGCATGCAAAATATGTTAGCAACATAAATTATTAAAATTACACAATTGCTAGAAGTTTAGTCGGGTATTTGATATTTCAAATAAGCTATATTGGTGAGTTAACGAGGGGGGTTTAGGTTGGGCTGACAATTGTAACATAAGAAAACCAAACAGTAAAAATAAGGCTACTTGTTTTTTTTTTTGGGTAGGGGTGGGGGTGTTTGCGTTTAAGCGCAACGACACTGCCCCGTGAGCAATGAGGCATTAACTAATAGACCCATTTAACACCACGTTGTGGTTGAAAGCTCCATTGCCACGTTAAAGCCCCAAAATTTCCTTGTTAAAGCATTTGGGACACACCCTTTTTCGTGTGAGACGTCACATCAACTTTTGGGCCCCTTTGAAGTCCCCCAACTAGTTGTCTAATAGTCATAGGTACACCCCCGAACACGATGGGTAATGAGTAACACACATGTAACCGATAGATAATGACTGACGTATGTGGGTGTGTATGTATGTGTTAGCTAGTATTACGAACACGACTCGTTTGACCATCATACCCAAAACGTGAATGTATGTAAACCTATATATGATGTATATGTGGCTGGCAAGTTTGTTTAAAAAATCTATATATATATATGTTTGCCATTTTTATATGTATGTATGTATGCATGTGTGTATGTATGTGTGTATGTGTGTATGTATGTATGTATGTATGCGTGTGTGCACGTATGCGTGTGTATGTATGTATGTATGTGTGTGTGTATGTATATATGTAGGTGCGCGTGCGTGTATGTATGCATGTGTATGTATGTATGTATGAGTATATACGTTTATATAACTACTAGAAAATGGGGAACTTTCCTACAAAATGTTTCCGACAACATACCGATAAACGCCATTTCCCACAAATTAGAAACATTTTTCCGACAAAATAAAAAAGACTTACATTTCTAACAATCTTTCGAGAAAATTTCAACAAAAAAAACATCTGTCGGAATTTTGTCACTAGTATTCAAAGGATTCCGACATTATACCGATCATATTTCCATTTATTTACTAATCTATTCAGTGAAATAAGAAAAATCATAATGTTTCAAAGTTTTGTCGGAAAGTGGTCGAAACTTCTATAAACTTTCCTATAAGTTTCCGACTAATATTAAAAAAATATATTATTCTTATCTATTTAGGTTATTAACAAATGTAATGGATCTATTTAAAAAAAATGAAAATTAATATTTTTAACCTTTGTCGGAAAATTGCCAGAAACTTATGAGCTTCCGACAAGTTTTCGACAATTCTTAAAAGAAATTATTTAATATATTTTTACAAGTCATTCATAAATCAAATTGACTATATTAATAGGAAAAAAATCAACTTATTAATTATAAAGATCAACATAAATAAAATTTTAAAATATAATTTAGTATTAATAATTAAATATATATATATATATATTATATATATATATATTAGAAACCAGATAATATGATTGTTATTAACACATTATATGACATGCATGCTTATGTGTTAGCGTATGAATATGTATAGGTATATGCATATTATGAGCATGCATGTATATAAGGTATTAGAATATGTATGTGTATAAGCTTGTGGGTGGTGCGTGTTAGTGTAAATGTGTATGGATTGGTGTGTTTGTGTATGTATGAAATGGTTACACAATTTTATTGTGCGGGAGCACAATATGACGACCGGCGGGCGATAGATTTTAGTATATGAGAGGCAAGTTACAGTATATACGAGAAGTCATGTCACACCCCGACTAGGTAGTTGCGGAAGCGTAATACGGGAATGTAACAGATAACACTGGTATCAACAACATTGTTTATAAAGAAATTCAACAACTAACTTACATCATATTACATGGGTTGGTACTATGTTTACAAACTAGATGAGAATCACATAACCGGTTTACGAGCTTTTTATTTAATATTATATGTCTGCGTCTATTCACAGCTATTCAACTCTCCTTCTAACACCAAGCATGTAAGCAAATCATTCCACTTTTGCTTTACCTGAAAAGCATGTTAAAACGGGTCAACTACGTCTAGTTGGTGAGTTTCAAGTTTCACGAGTATCAACGAAATCAGTACACGAGTTTGTAAAGTTTACAGTGTGTATGTATATATGTATGTGTATGATGTATTATACTAAGCCACAAGTAAAACCGAAACGAGCTATAACGCATGGCCTCCACTGCCCATGCACTCCCGTTGGCATTTAACAGCCACTTTGCCCCAAGTATGTACTATGTCTAACACCACATAGTAGTATGTAAAAATATAATGACAATGTGCAACTGGGTTTACATATGTTCCGGCATACCCTTCCGGCCCTGTCAGTTGGGTTTGTCAAACCGATAGTACTATCCACACGTCACCGGCACGAAGTTAATCACTTGTGTTTGTGGGGACTTGTCAAGTGTTAGTACTTAGATAATCCACATCATCACACGTTTTCAAGTATATAAGTATATGTAAACATGCTTTCCACCCCAAAAGTTCGTAAAACAGTTTAGAAAGTGGGGGTCGTGAAACTCACCTTATCGTAGTTCGCACGGAAATTACGTATCAATAAGTCAGGTGCCTCGCTTATAGCCTGATTCCTATAAACGGTATCGTATCGTTAATACTAGTACAGTGTTCAAGCTAAGTCGGGCTGTATAGATAATCTGGGTATAGCCGTTAGGCCCAGAACATGACCATAGTCTTAGATTGTGACGTTGTATACTATGAAAAGATTAAAACTGGATTTGGCTCAGTTTTACCGTTTCCCGAGCCTAGCCAAGTTGATCGTTTATGCGTCTCAGGATTAGGTAAGATCACATAAACTTAATTAAATATATTGATTGATAAAATGATTTGATTTATGAAAGAATTTTAAGGTTTCGGTATCTGGTTTGATCGCAGGGTTCGTTTCCGTTTTCACACGGGTTTGATTATACAAAACACGCACAATCCACCCGAATTGTCCGGAATTCTCGTAAAAAGTTCGTTTTTATCAATATCATTCAAAAATATGATATTTGACCACTTTTGACATTTTGACATACCAGTCAGTCCGTTAAACACAAAACTGCCGGTTTCGTTAAAACAATTATAATTTAAATCTTTGATTAATCATAACTAAATATGTACTTATATATAAATTATGTAAATTTTTGTAAAAATACATTAAGACATGGAGAATTTCATAGAAATATTTTCAGAAATTTTATGATTAATTATTTATTTATAAAAATTCATTTAATAGGTTATAATCGTGTAATAAATGGCCCGTTTATATCAAACGACCTCCGAAAAATCCGATAATTTTTAAAAATGGCCTCAATGTTATTACATAGCCCCTGCAAAATCTCCAGAACCTAACACTTTTGACAAAATGCCTTTTTGTGCGTTTTTCGGCTGTTAAAATTCGGTTAAACCATAATTGCACAAACCATACTTAGGCATTTCCAATGATCCCCAAAATTTACCAGTGATCTTACCATCAAATATTAAACTCCAAAACCAAGTTTCATAATTTTTCAATATGTTTAGCTATTTTTCCCAAATAAACGCTCATAAATGGAAATAAATTCACCAAATATTCTCCGTTTATCGAAAAATTACCAAATTTGAACAGGGACTCATTTATATGATCCCTAATGTCCCAGAAAATTTTCACAAACTAAAAACAAGCACGTTACAACCTAATACTAAACAGCCCCTAAACGAGTGTAACGGGTTTACCTTGTCGGTTTTCGATGAGTTTTGCTAGCTTAAACGACTCTCCGGGTCTCGGGTTGCAAACTCAGTGTATCTACATATCATATAACATCAAACCAAGCATAAATCATCCATGTGACAACCTTGATAATTAGGGTTCCGGTTTTGGGTTCAAACCGAACTTTCTAACCGTAAAAACGTTGTATTCATGTTCTAATCCGCGTTTTTGACCAAAAAAGTATATGTTC